>NW_008825547.1:1329142-1336403 GCF_000699105.1 Pygoscelis adeliae
GGACCAGCTGGTGGAAATGAAATATTAGAAGCACAGTTCTACAAACTGTATTCGCTAGAGAAATCCTAATCACCATAAATTTCTATACAGAGAATATAAGCTCATGCTCTAATGTGTCAGGTTTACTTGTAGAAGTGTTATAACATCAGAGCCTCTTCAGCCAAATCTAAAGTACAGATACCAAAACACCAAAGGGGGTGAGGTACATAGATGTCCCTTATACACTGACCACATGTGCCCACAGAAAAGGCACAGCTCAGTGAAGAGCTCTGAGCAAACAGACTTTATCTCAGCTGGTAACTTTATTTCAGCTGTTGAGTGCTAATTCATCTGTCCCCAACAGCTCAAAAGCTGTCCCAGAGGAGAACTGAAAACTTTATTCTTTCTTCCATTTCTTAAAAAAACAGAGCCCATGACTTCATGTTGATCTAGTTATGCTACAGAAAGAATAAAGTGAACAGTCGCAGCTTTACCCTAGCTTTTCTCTGCCCATAAGGGTGCCGAGAGCCTGGATGAGCATTACATAGCCTTGGTTAAGGCATGTAATAATGTGGATAAGAGATGAATTAGGGAACACATCTGAGTTCTGATCCAAGCTGAAAATATAAATCCTTGGCTTTATTGCCTGCTCTCCCCCAAACAACTTTCTGCTGTATATTCTAGTAAATGAAGACTGCACTGTGAAAATACGGATATGAGAAAAGACAGCATGGGAGAAATGTTACTTTTACTGGATACCAGCTAACTTAATTCAAATCCAAAAGCCTCACAAAACAAAACAGAGCTTCTCCTGCTAGGTTTTGTATGAGCTGGCATGTCCTTGCCTTACTGTGTGTTTTATCTCATAGGAGACGAATGTTTAGATCTGAGCTGAAATAAAAAGGCTAGATAGAGCTGAGCTCTGGGTCACTTTGATGTGCATTATTCTAGTTTAATATTCTTATATTTGCAAGTAACAGAAAAACTAGTTGCAACAATAATGTGTGCAATCATTTGTCCATTTCCTTCATGTTACTCCTTTTTCAACCATTTGTTTGAGAGAAATTCAAAATTACTAAAGCAGAATCAACTGCTATAAGAAAAAAAATCTTAATATACATTAGAGAAGAATTTCTGCAAATCATTTATTACACTGAAAATACAAGGTCTACTGTTTCATAAAGGTTAAAAAGTAAACCGATTAAATGTTCAAATTATATTACATTTGTTGTATTTTTTCATTTGTATAAAATTCATGCTAAACTAGATCCTCCCGAGACTCTTGCAAGAGTCGTCTCTGAGTACTTCTGCTGAAATCAATCTAAAAATATTTAGCATTGTGTAAATCCTGTAATAGGAGCATGCATCTTTGTTAGATCTTGCCAATATTAAAGAGATTTACAAAAATCCAGTGTGTTGGGTGCAGTACATTCCTCCCACATATTATGAGCATCATTAAATTATTTGCAGATCAGAAAATTAATCTGTCCAGTAAATAAAAATAGATAGTTTATTACAAAGTTCTGTGATCACAGCTGGATTTCTATGGATACATTAAAAAGTATCACTGTTTGGACGGATGTGCATTCCTTTGTGTGTGTATTTATATTTATATGTATATAAATATATTTAAAAACTAAAACTAAAGTGCTTCCTTCCCCTCAAAAAAAGCTCTCTTTTTAGATATTTCAGAAATGGTTGCTTTAACACATTTCCAATGCATTTTCATTAATATTTTATTCCACCATCTTACGAACCCACTTCAAGTCACAAACAATAACAAGCACAGTTAGACTGCCTACAAATGTAGCCTCTTTTCAGTGACTTCCAAATACATGGGGATTTAGTTCAATAAGGCAGTGCACCTGAATGACAAAAGAACTCAAGTGAACCAAGCTGAAAAGCACAACAGCTGTAGGCTTCTGAGCAGACAAAGTGCCTATGTGTTCTGGCACTGGGCTGTACTCAAACTAGACCAAAAAGCAACACTTCGCATTCAACTTTTCTTTCACAAAAGTAGGACGCTGAACTTTTCTTGATTGCATATTTTATTTGAGATTTAAGAAGGATTAGTTCTAACTGGCCTGACCGTCTCTCTGACTCATTTTTACTCCTTACTATTTTATGGTGCATGCATCTTTTCATCTCTTGCATCTTTTTCTCTTACCAGTGCTACTCCCCAGCTAATTTGGGCTCCACATGTGAGGCTAGTTCCAATTCTTATTCAGGAATGTCTAGTAACTTTGGCTTCTAACAGAATATCCTATCATTTTTCAAAAAGATAATTTATACTACTACCTACTTGAGTTTGGCCCATGAATTATAATTGGTGAAAAGAGCATCAAATATCCTGATTTGCAGTGAAAGAAAATCTATAGATTTTTTTGCAAAGAAGTAGTCTTTTCATTTCAGTCTATCGCTTTAGTCAAAGTTGTGGGTACTTATCAGATCTAAGGCAGTCACAAAAAAGAACCATGATAACATGACAAAAGCATATCAGATGACTTTCCATGTGATTCTTGCTATTTGTTGTTATTTAATATCACAGTAAATAACAAAACAATATAGGAAGTGACAGTGAGAGAAGTGAAATCCCAAAGGATGAGTCAGTTCAGACTAGAGCTATAGACCACTCCCCCATTGATAATCTCTCTATTCCCTTTGCAAATAGAGCTATTACTTAGACTGTTAAGTCCTTACATTGCTATTGATACATTCCACTTACATGCTTATAGCAGTCAATGGTTCTAGCCAAAGCAGATAAAGGACTAAACTGACAGAGCAGCCAATGTTGCAGTATTAAAGGTTTAGTGCTAAGAATAATTCAGTTATATATAGCTCATTGTGTGGACTTGTTGAACACTTCCACTAACATTTTGCTTTTATGTATGAAAATATATAATTTTATTGCAACAAATATTTTTCCCAAGCATTTATAAAACTCTCCCCTCTCAACCATTTCTCAATGCATCTCCACCTAAATTACCATTTTCAGTTGAAATATGGCTCTTTCAAGCTATATGTATTAATAAAACCGTAACCGGGTTAAATGGATCAAAATCAATTGCCCGTTTTTAAATTTCATTGTAAATCCATTTGCATTAGAAACCTAACTGTAGAAATAACAATGCACCTCTGCACCTCATGGTGTAGAAGAAAGGTGGGAGCTTATTCTCATTGCTTTACTCCACCATGCTTGCCTTGGTTCCTGTTTAGAACTGCATGGTAAAAAAAATGTCGTAGATGGATGTTGTTGTTATTTGCTATAAGCTAGAAGCACTTTTCCATGAAGCCTGGAGCTTCTGAGTTCTACAACCATTGTACCTACAATGGCGTAGAGACATGAGGAAAGGAAAGGCTTGTAGGAAGGGAGTAACTGCAGCCTGTGGAAAGCTCAAGCTGGAGCAGAGGAAAAGTGTGGGAGGGAAGGATTGGCAGAGAGAAGCTGCTACATATGGACCACAACCCCCCTGCACCCCCCCGCCCCCTGCACCGCACAGGAAGGTGGGTAGAGGGGTCAGAGTGAAGGAGTGAAGTTGAGCCTGGGAAAGGGGGCAGGAAAGTCTCGTTTCCCACTACCAGAACACTTTATTTTGCAATAATTTAAGTTAATTTTCCCCAAGTTAAGTCTGTGTTGCCCACAACAGTAATTGGGAAGCAATCTCCCATTTTTCAACTCAACCCACAAGGTTTCTCATCCTATTTTCTCCCCTGTCCCACAGAGGAGGCAGAGTGAGTGAGCAGCTGGGTGGGAGTTTGACTATTATCCAAGGTTAACCCACCACAAACCTCTGAAAGAAAGGGCAGGCGGTATCTGTAGAGGTGAGGGGATGTTAATAAGGAACTAAAATAGCCATCTCCTTTTTCCCCAGGTGGTATTTAGCACTGAAGTCTATTTCAGACCTGACAGAGAGCTTCTGTGATGAACAACTTGTCATTTTTTTCCTGCTATTGCCGATAAAACAGTAGTATTTGAGTTATTTTGACGATATCTCAGTTTTCCCTTTTCCAATCTGCCACAGCGTAAACAAATCCAAAGGCAAAGTATATTTCAAAGTGTATGTGTATAAATATGTATGTATATATAATGTAAATCAAGGTGTATACACAAGTGTATATATATGCATATATATGTACACACCCCAAGAGGGTTCTTTTTCTTTCTTTTGCAATGTTAAAACTTAAGTTTACACAGATAGTAATGAATCCTTGTGCCTCAGTATGTTTCTAGACACACAGCCTAGAATGGGGTTCAGAACATCAGGACTCATGCTTACGAGCATGCCAAGGGCAGCCAATTAAAAACACCAAAGAAAAATATGTTTCAAAATATGGGTATGTGATACCTATGTTGCAGATTCAGCTAGGTTTTTTTTGGTTGCGAAACTGAGCTGCAGACCATGAAATGACCTCCTCCACTTTGACAGCTAGATGGTCCTTTCTTGTACCAGCCCAAAGTTTAATCAGTCACCTAGAATGGGATGACCAAAATCCTCTGCTTCTGAGACCTTTAGTCCCATAAATAGCCTCCACTTCCAGAAATATGCCCTAGTCACAGGCCTTGAGGGGAGGAGGAGAGTAAAGCGGGGTTGCTGTTCAGGAATATAATATTCATGGACTCAGAATGGAAGAGATCAAGAAGTCCTGATGCAATATTTTTTGATTAAGGCATCAATTGTTTGAGGGTCTGTGTAGGAGAGCTAATCTAAAAGAGAATGAACATATTTCATTTGTAAGAAATAGGGAAACACCAATGCTTTTTTTCTGTAATATTCCATAACAACTTGAAATGTGGACATCAGTAAATTTAAAAGACCATCAACCTGTTGACAATTATTTTCTCTCTGGTTTAGGCCAGTTCCAAGGTACTCAGCATGAGTCGCTTCAACTTTCAAGATATTCTTCTCCTGATATTGGAGACCAAGAATGGTCATTCTGCTTCCTATCTAGAAATACAACTTGCACTACTGAAGTAGAAGATGGTCAGGCAGAGTGGTACTAAGCAGCTCTAGACTTATCCCCAAACTGAGAAATTCATTAATCAGGGTATCTGCTAATTTCTCCAAGAGTCACCCACTTCCCTCTAATCAAAGGTTTAGCGAATGCAGTCCAGTATTAATAAATAAATATGGGAAAGGTAGATATGAAGTATACTAGTTTATGGCCAAGGTAATTAACTTCTGCTTTCCACATCCTAGCAGATGCAGTCTGGAGGAGTCTGGGGATGTATCTTGAAGTCACCAGTTTTCGATATGGGTAGAAGCTGCACTGTTCTATAGCCTAGAACAAGGAAAAAGGAAACTCCATCAGTGTGTGTCTGCATTTCAAAGTTAGGACACATTTATTTTGTGATTTATTTAAGATGAAACAAGACAGTGTGAGACACTTTGGGAGGGGAGCTAATCAGAAATACTTTTGCAGACTGTAGGACTCAATAAAAACCAGCAACTTTATGAATTGAAAATATAGTTTTGAAGGTAGGAGGGATTTGCATTCATGCTGACAGCTTCTGTATCAAGTTTAGCCTAGTGGGAATTGAAACCGCTGAGATATTAAACCTTGAAAAGAGGGATTTATAATAGAAAAGGCTGACAGAACTTTAATTATAGCCAGTAGCACTTTAAGCATACTTAAATGTACTATGTTTTTATAAGGACATTATAAAAACCAAAGGGATAGAGGTCACAGATTAGATTGTGCTGGAGTAACCACTGGAACATTTAAGCCTTTAGGCCACTTTTTTGCTCGTGTTGGCTGACTGAGAGATAAAAAATCAAGTACCTGAGAATCTAGGTAATATTAGACAACAAGATCTCATGTTTTTAAAATTATTTCACTAACAATATTCACACATATATTTTTTTTTTTCCTTGGGAATGTATAATTGGTAGTCTTTTGCCTTATACAAATACATGAAAAAGTCAAAATAAAGATAAAGAATCCCTTCCTTATCCAGACAGTTTTATGCCCGACCCACCTAGTACATTATAATACTAGCAGGAATATACAATGTCACTAAGAATCTGCTATACTGTATCTTTGTGATTTGTTCATTTTCATAGCTCACATATGATTCAGTCAAATGGACTGAATCACATCTGGTTGTGAAGGAACTGAAGGACTATAAAAATTAGATTGGATGAATCAGTGTATGTCAACAAATCCAAGTTCCCCAAGTAAACACCAACAAAGAATCTTATAAATACACATTTATATTATGTATTAGATTACAAAGGTTAAAATAATGTAATACAAGTAATGACAAGTTCAGCTCTTCCATTTTAGCAAAGAAGTCCTCTGTGCTCGTGTAGCCTTTAAGCAGTTAGTTTATGGGAAGCCACTGTGAGATGATAGAAGAAGAATATGTTCAGGCTTCACTCTGGGCCGTCTGAAGTCCAATGGTTAAAAAAATAGTTATCAATAGTACCAAGATTTAACATGCCCAACTTAAGGCAACGTGATTCTCCACGACACACAAGTCAGCTCTTTCACAGATTTGGCTTCTATTCCAAGCCAGGACCAAGCCAAGAGTGAAAGACTTCCCAGCTACCTCATTTGTAAAAGAAAGGAGAGACTACTGACTGGTTCATAAAGAAGCTGTGCAACTTAGTTATAAAAGTAGTGTAGTTAACAGAAACGTTTCATAAAAGAGAGGATGTTCAGGTTGTTTGGTACTCTAATCTCCAGTTATAAATATCTTCAATAAGTCAAAAGGCATATTAGAGAGAAGGAGAATATTCTCCATTCTTCATAGCATCTATTATGTCTCTTTCTTGGCACACTTTACAGATAAAGCTAACAGGAAAACACAGGCTGCATTTTGTCAAGTATTTCTAGGACTAATTGCTTAAAAATTTTATACAGAATGAAAACTAGATCCATTCACAAACATTTGTGAAAAGCACATGAGACAAAGGGTCCTCTGTAATCCAAAGACCTTAAGCTAAGACATGCAAAATCACCATGTATGTCCCTGTTTTGACAAATGCAGATTAAGGATCTCCTGTGATCTAGATAAAAAATTTACTACTGTTATGAATAATGATTGATAGTTAATAGTGAGTTATAGTTAATATCACTAATATTAGCTAGCCTGCAAGTACTTAGCTACCTTACAGTCTCAAGCTCCACCTTGGTACCTTTCCAGCCAAAGTTATGTCAGAACCACTGTTCCTAAGAATAGTTTTGATTTCAGCAAAAATTATTTTCACATAAAAATCAGTACTTATCAATAAAAAATATTCTGTGATAAGCAGTTTTAATGTCTCAGCTTCAAAAAGCA
>NW_008825547.1:1336699-1339795 GCF_000699105.1 Pygoscelis adeliae
AGGAATGTTAATCAAAAAGTCCAAGGCACTCATCATTCCAGTTTGTACTTAGGTTGTGTCTACTATTGTTTTCAACTACTTAGAGATACCAAATAGATAACATAAAAAGCATAGAAATAGAGTCAGGAGACAAGGGATCTGATCAATGATGCATCAAGGACCAAGTCTTATTTCTTTATTCATTTGTTTATCCATTATTATTACCTTGGAATGGTTAAAAGACACTCATTTATCAACTCTTCTTACTGCCAGGCAAATCTGAGGTCTTTGCAGTTTGTTCACTGTTAGAAGCGTGGGGAATAGAAAACAGATTTTCTTTGCTTTTGACTGCAATAACTTTTCCAGTGCCACCTAACCTCTCTCTTTCTCTGGACATTATGCGTCAGGTTGACTCACACTCCTGCTGTCTCTAGACCATACCATGAAAATGCGTGGATAGATTTACTGCATTTTTGCAAAAGGTGTGAGCTGAAATATGTGGGACTTTGTGCAGGTCTGTGTTGCAAGGCTGGGGGAAATGCAAGCATCACGGTCATTTGTGAAAGACTGCAAAATGGAAGAGGGGGAGTACAGTCATGGACCAGCTCCACCAGTGAGATCAGAGATAGATAGGAACAATACCACATACACAAAACATCAAAGGAAAATGTAGGTGTGTCATTTGGGGTGCTCACAGTTTAACCGTCACACTTCAAAACCTGAAGTTGGCCCTGTCACTTATGACAGCAGCCAGTAACCGATTGTATCTGTAGGAGCATGGTATTGCAGAAATTTACCCTATGCTCCTACTGCACTGCTACAGCCAGTTCATATTTTTCCAACCAAATATCCTCTGGAAACAGTACTGTGTTTAAAATAGTAAAAATTCTTTCTTTTTTCTTTTTTGTTTTTAAAATATCCATTGACTCACTTTGCATGTATCAAATAACATTTTATGGTACACTGTTGTGCTGATGTGACACAGGAAAAGCAGTAAGCATAATCTATAGGCCATGCAGAGTGATTTATTGAACTGGTTGTTTGGTGAAAAACTGAGCAAAGGGCTAACCTAATTTATGGTTCTAATTTTGTTTGGTCACAATGTTACTTGCCTTTTTTGTAGTACAAAAAGATTACTATGAACGATAAACTTCAAAGAATCATTACCTCTGGCATTGGTAAGTGTGCTCAAATTGAGTACTTAATTACAAAATCTCAAATCCATGTTTTCTACAACTTTTACCTTATTAAGGAAGAGCTGTCTGCATATGTGCCTCATAGAAATGAGCACAATATTCTAAGGCAGCAAGCAAAAATGCAGAATCAACTTGTCCTTTAAAAATGAATTAAAATTATTTGTTATGCACTTTTGAACCTTGTAAAATGTGATGAGTCTAGAATACAAACAAATTTGTATTCTGCTCACAACAGAGAAAAGTCACTGAGAGCTCACTTAAATCAGGTAACAATTAATTTATTTTTGTTGTGGTTTAACCCCAGCCGACAACTAAGCACTACACAGCCGCTTGCTCACTCCCCCCTGCTGGGATTGGGGAGAGAATCGGAAGGGTAAAAGTGAGAAAACTCGTGGGTTGAGATAAAGACAGTTTAGCAGGTAAAGCAAAAGCCACGCACGCAAGCAAAGCAAAACAAGGAATTCATTCACTCCTTCCCACCGGCAGGCAGGTGTTCAGCCATCTCCAGGAAAGCAGGGCTCCATCACACGTAACGGTTACTTGGGAAGACAAACGCCATCACTCCAAACGTCCCCCCCTTCCTTCTTCTTCCCCCAGCTTTATATGCTGAGCATGACGTCATCTGGTATGGAATATCCCTTTGGTCAGCTGGGGTCAGCTGTCCCAGCGGTGTCCCCACCCAACTTCTTGTGCACCCCCAGCCTACTCGCTGGTGGGGTGGGGTGAGAAGCAGAAAAGGCCTTGACTCTGTGTAAGCACTGCTCAGCAGTAACGAAAACCTCCTTGTATTATCAACACTGTTTCCAGCACAAATCCAAAACATAGCTCCATACTAGCTACTATGAAGAAAATTAACTCTACCCCAGCCAAAACCAGCACATTCTCCACCCCTTGTCGGTGCAAATTTAAACACCATCTGTAAAGATTTTCTGGTTAAAAACTTCTGTAATACCGGTACTCTGAGGGTGAGACTAAGAGCAAAATCACGCTACTATTAAAACCACAGATCTTATAATTCGATTATATGAGTCACTGAAATTGCAAGGAAGAAACAATGGATTTCATAATTTAATCAGTACTCACTTTCTACTTAAAATATATTGGGTATATCTATGGTTATGTGTGTAATTCACATTAAGCAGGATTAGACCAGCTATACTAGGCTTCCTGCACCAAATAGTTCCTAAGAAAACTTCTCTCTCTAAGGAATTCATTATTGCAGAATAAACATCAACTTCAGTTTTTAATTTCTTTTAACTTTTTCATGATTGTGTATCGCAGTAAACAGAATGACCTGCTATAGGATTAATATTTTTCACCCACAGCTATAAAATACCTGTGTTTGCAGTGAGTAATCAAACACTGTAAGACTACTCCACTGCAAATGTAATTGTATTTATAAATAGAGAAGATAGACCAAGAGAAACAAAGATTCCAGCTGCCTCCCGTGGACTTTGAATCAGGCCCAAAGTAGTCTTGGGAGAAACATTGTGTTCCTACCCACAGAATTCTGTCTTCCTTAAACCAGTGAGATATTTCACTGATTTGCATCCTTATAAGTTGTTCTACATGTAACAATAAATGCTGCTATAAAAAGGTGTGCCATATGCAAGATATGAGGAGTACTTCCAGCTGTCAAGGACGAATCTCATGGTGGAAGAAGTTTTGTTCTCCTTTGCGAGTTCAGCCTCGCCTACAGGAGAACACTTTGCTTGCTCTTTCCCCTGTGCCAGCTTCACATATTTGGCCAAAGAGAAGATAAGGGCACAAAAAGTTCCTACAGTTTCCTCTAGAAAGGGGAGGACCTAACCTGAAATCCAAGAAGAAGGAGAGGCAGTATGTGGGTTAAAAGCAGATGAGAGTATAAGGGGGAGAAGGGCAGATATGGTGGGAGGGGGAGGCTGAAGGAATAAGCAGGAAT
>NW_008825547.1:1339823-1353873 GCF_000699105.1 Pygoscelis adeliae
TATCCATGAGAGCCTGGAACCAGCAGGCAGCTGACAAGATCTCCTGTTGGTGTGTTAGGCCTAGAATATTGTAAGTATCAAATAATATTGAAGGTATGTGCTAGTGACCATTGCTGAAAGTCATCTTTGGCATCTTCCCCCTTGTTTTTGGAAGGCTTGTAAAACACGGGATCACTACAATGACCAATTTTAGGTCATGACTGCACAAGCAGTTGAACAAGTACTGCTGCATAGGCAATAACTTGCGGCAAGTGGGGGAGAAAAGCAAACAGATTGACCCTGGAAACTCCCTTGGTACTACAGAAATCATGAAGTGGAATTGCACCTTCAGTGACTTCCTGATAAGAAGGCTGTGATTTCAAGAAATGTATTGACTCCCAGGCAAGACCGAGAAGCAGAATTATGACCCTTATCTGTGAGTCATCAATTACACTGGACATGAGGGAGAAATCCTAGTGCTATAGGTCTAGAGATAAAAAGAGGTGAAGCTGCCTTCTAGAAATTGCATTTCTGGTTCCCCAGGTTGGTGCATTTCAAAACAACAATTGGTTAAGTGCAGCTGAACTGCAAGGATGACAGCTTGCCTTTAAATATAGCTTACATTACCTTTCATGAGTTGCTTTACTTGTTGTTGGCCAGCCTGCAGAGGACTAGTGTGGGAGGCTCACAGGACCACCTCCTGCTTTTGGAAAGGAATTGGATCTTGCAGGCATCATCAAGTCCCCTTCCAGCAGAGAGGAAGTTGCAGTGAGTCATCCCACGGCTGAGGAATCACACAGAGAGCTCTCAGTTTTCATTGTTAATAGGAAGCAAACTGGTTTAATACATTGCAGACCTGCTCCACAGCATTCATGTTCTGATTCAGATGTGTTGCAGCAAAGTGTGGAGCCTCATAAAGTTGCAATTTTAAAGGTTAACTACGAGTCTTGCAATAAATGATAGGTGAGTTATGTGTTTCTGTGATCATCCAGCAGATGATAGAATCAAACACAGCTTTTCATATGCTCTTGATCATCCTCCCTCAGTATTTTGAGGAAGATGAAAGCACCCTGTACAGTTGATCAAACCAGTTGGGGTGGTCTTTTTTTTTTTTTGGATAAGCAGAACCTAGAAAGATGGTCACAAACCCCATTGTTTTAAAATTTATGGTACGTGGGCTGTCCTTTGAGAAGATGTCTCCCATTTTAGCAGGAAGGGAGGAAGCAATGAGTGGAAAGAGAAACAGTGAAAAGACCAAGGATGAACACAATCAAAAAGCCAGAGGAAAAGAATGGTGTATAGATCAACAGAGGCAAAGTAAATTGAAGACATCAAGAAAGGTACAGGGACCTTTTCTGACAAGACAGTGCACAGGGACTGAAAAGGAAAGTGGAAGATGCAGTAAACTTTGTTAATAAAACCAAAACTCATTGTACTTCTTGCTCATGCCATCAGCAGTTCTCTCTCTGGCGCTGTGTGAACTAACATCCTCCTTTACAACTGCTCATTAAAATGGAAACGACTTTTTCATTCTTCAAGGCAGGGCACTACAATAAATGGTTACTATCTCAACTGATATCTTACTCAAGTTACCTAGGTAAAAAAACCTTACCTAAAAAATGGTGCTTTTTTCCCCTGAACAGCAGCATATTGTTTGACTTAGAGGATTGCTCTCTGGCAACTTGTGAGCAAGTAGGCTATATTCAGAGCTAGTGTCCTTCCCCTTGATAGTCCTCTGTGGAGCTCAAATGCTAAAGGCTTCTTTAACATGTTGTACCTTTTCTCATTTTTTAAAATTTAAATATGCAATTTAAAATTCTATTTTTATGTTCTAATATATATCATAAAATTAATTATTCCTCAATCCTTTTTGAATTCTTCTAGTTTGCATATCAAGTGTTTCTCTTATTGAAAAAAAAATCCTTGAATTTTGTTCCAATAAAAACAAAGGAATCCTTAATATTGACTGCTCATACCTTCGCACATTTCAAAATACGACCTTCTTTGTGGTGTCTGAACAGCATTCCTTTAGGATTTTGCTTTTTAAAATGTTAATGACTTCCTCCTCCTAGGAGATGACTGTTTCTGGGCAAGTTTGTCAATCAGCATTATATTTGTATAGATACAGTATTAAACACTACACATTTACATGGCAAATACAACCATATCAATCAGTCAGTCTAGAGAGTTCTCAGTAATCTCTGCCTGTACTTTTCATGGCCCAAGGGAATAATATGAAAGAGATCTGCGAATATTCATTCAAACACAAATCTGAATTTCACATCACCCTTACTCATGACCCATTTGTTTTTGATTTCCTTGAACGTTAAAGCACTCAAGCAAATACACGGGAAATTGTACCCACCAAACACTAGACAGAGCCACATCTGACCTAATCCAGCATTGACCTTAGTCCCTCTTCAAGCAGGAGGTTGGCCTAGATGATCTTCCAGTCAACTTTTTTATGATTTCAGGATTCTGTGATTCTGCAGCTAATTTCCACACATGCAGGCATCCATGAAACCAAACACTGATCTCTACAGTACATGCAAGTCAATGATCAAAACCAACAGCAAGTGTATGTGCATAACTAAATATATTTTCTCAGAACTGCATGTTCAGTTTGACCACTAGCAAGTCACGCTGAGCTGACAAGCTACCTAAATAAGCTATGCCGTCAAAACAGTACTTTTCATGAATCTCTCAAGTTAAAGGAGTTACTATGCTTGAGAGAAGAGCAAAATAAATTCCTGTATCTTAAGAGGGGAAAATATTGTTGAGTAGCTACTAATTTTTGTACTCTGTCCATTACTAGGGAATTTTTGAAATTCCCTAGTATTTGATGAAAGAGTATTTGATGAAAGGGTAAGTTTTCACAGAGACAACAAAAACTATGTATTTGATAAAACACAGCCAACTCAAGGGATTGTGTTACAAGGGGTTTTATTGGACTGGAAGGAGGGTCTTACTAGGCTTTCCTAAAAAACTGAGACCAAACTTATTTAACATTTTAACGTGAGTTAGGCAAGCAATATAGCTGTGTTCAAATGACATTTGCTGGTGACATGAAGTTGCATTACACATCAATAAAGAGGAATGTTGCAATATTTTATAGAAACAGGTAAAATACTCTGGAGATTGCATAAAGAAAATGGCTTAAAAATTATTTGTACAAAGTGCAAAGTGTTGCACTGAGGGATGAATACCAAGAACTGCTTTAACACCTATAAGTTTGCTAGCTAGAAATGGCAGAAGAGAGAGACCTGTATGCAGCGATAGCACACATTATGACTACGTCCCTCTGCTACCTACAATGCATCAAATGAAGTATTCCTAATTTCTCTCAGTTTATTTTTTAATGTAGTTTTAGAGTTTCAGATCACATGACAAAGAAATGGCTGTATGAAATTATGTAAGTGGCCAAAGTACAGTTTAGAAACTGCAGATATTCATAATAGAACAGTTTCTTCTGACAAAAAATGTATTCACCATACACTGCAATCTGCCCCTGAAAACTGAATAAAGCAAAATTTGAAATGAAATAAATAGATGAATATGCATGGTATTGGAAAAGTTCTAAGATAGATCCCTAGTTGTAATTTCCCTCAAGAAGGTGATCTCATCTCCCTGAAGAACACTATAACTGATCTGTGGACAAAATACAACCACGAGATGATATTCATATTCCAGAATAGGGAATATGAGATGTGCCTAGCTTTCCCTCACACAGAAAATTTCCAAAGTCACACAATACTAAACAACATACTTTTTCTTACTGTACATTTAGGTCTTGCTGGGAACTCATGTGTTGGAAAAGGCACAGAAAGAGAAGGACCTGAAGGCAGATTTCTGATTTTTTCTTGTGAGTATTTTTCCCCCAATATTTCATTTTCACACTGTTTTCACCTGGCAGTGCATATTCACTACCTCTCACAAAGGCAAAAAAAAAATGGATGATATGGAGGAGGGAAGTGACAGAGCAAATGACAAAATATGTTGTCCTTGCTTCCACAGTGTGCTGCTCTGTCCAAGCCCATTGCTAAACACAGGCATCTTGCCTCATTTCAGGCACTATAGGGTATCTCACCTTGGTATACAGCTGCAGAAGGCTGTGAGTCTCCCATAAATCCTGTGTCAGAGCTACCAGCCCTGTGCAGATGTTTTGTATACCTTGAGGTATCTCATACAGCACCACACGCCTATGTCTAGGCAACTGAACTGTGTCCTACATCTACTTTCGGGCGAACTGAATGACTCTCTAGGCTCCACTGACTGTATTGTCTCAAGGTGGAATTCAGCATCTTGAGTTATTCTATGGCATGTGTGATATCTACACCTTACTAGCTGACAGGACAGGTGGCCTGGAGGACAGGTAGGTGCCCAGGACATCTAAAAATGGCACTATATTTAGGTCATCTATTTCCATTGACTTTAATGGAGTACAGACAACAAGCCTACATACAGATGTCTATGTTTATATAATGAAGGTTGGGTGCCTACAATCTGGAGATGAATTCCCAGGCAGTGAGCAGGATCGCATTGCCTAGACACAGGCACCTACTGTCCTTTTAGGCGCTGTGGGGTATCTCACTTGGCCTTCACAATGCCACACAGAATGGGTTTTCCATAAGTCCTGGGTCCAATGTGTGAGGTCAGTGCAGATGTGTCTCCGATGCCTTAGGGCAAGTCAAACTGCACTACTGGCTGTGTGGTTATGAATCATACCAGGAGTGACTATGCTGTGTAGAGAGACACCTACTATATCTGCATTAGCAAGCAGTGCAGCCCGAAAGGAACAGATCACTAGAGTGAAACAGCTGGTGCTGAGATCCCAACATTATTATTAAAGCATTTTATTTTGGATTAGCTCTAGACTGGTCCAGGGCCTGGATGCTCATTAGCAACTGGAGCAGACTAGGTGTGTGCCTGGAGTACATCCTTCAGACAAGTTTCTGTCTGAAATCTAATTCATGCAGGCTCATTTCTGTGATCACATTTCCATTTCTGTGATGGAAACAAAAGTATGGGACGTGGGGGGCTGCAGGAAGATTTGTTTCAGAAGGATGTTCCTGCTCCCGACTAAAATGCTATTGTAGACACTCCCATGGTCTAGCTTAAGTACCAAAAAAGATCTAGTTGCAATAGCCAAAGGCTTTCTGTCTGTTAATTTGTCCCTTCCCTCCAGAGGAAAAAAGGGTGAAAATGAAAAGGAAGAGCTTGTCCTTACTGTGTTGAATTAACAAAAATGAGGTTTTTCATTAAAAGAATGCATTGTCAGTACAACCTTATTTTTCTAAGGGAAAAAAATGTGTCTTCAACCAGCCTTAGCTGTTTGCTGTATTGCCCTCCTCTGCAATATTGGAACTGAATCGTTCTTGGTAGCACATCACTGAGCTTCCATAGGGCAATAGTCTGATCCTCTCTGATAAATGCTGTTCTCCACTGTGGTATATAGCTAAATTCTCCCTGCTCTTAATTAGCTGCACATATCTCATTAACGAGCTTTAAATCAAAGCCAGTCAGAAAGTGGCTACTGTCTCCTCTTGCAGGAGGGAATATTTCCTCCCTGTTACCCTTAGAGAATCACTAAACAATCAGCAAAGGAGATTTCAGAATAATGTGTCTCCTTGTCCCCTAAAGCTATGCAAATGATCTTTTTTATAACACTTTTCAATCTAATTGACACTTGTAATAAAATTCTGCCTGTACTGATCAATCTTACCTTAGAGTCATCTCACACCATCCCTTTAAGTACTGCCCTTCAATTAAAACTTCCACAAGGCTGTGAAGACTGTAATAATCCACTTGTAGGGAGTGGGAGTTACTTGTTGCTCTGAGGATTTCATTAAAGATATTTAAGACTACTTGTTTTAGGGCGATGGCTCTGTGAAGAGAGCTTCGTGAGTTTATGAATTCCACATGCTGCTTAATTATGTACAGGAGTCAGAGTTGCATGAATTCAATGAAAACTATCCCATGGTTTCAAACAGAATATAGCTCTTTTCGCTGTTTTCTGTAACAGGCAGCTCCAGCTATCTTTATTTGGAGCATTCTGCCACTAGATATCAAAATAATGACAGAAACCACACACTGTCAATAAGTGAAATACTGTTTTAAGCAAATAATCCCAATCACATCATTCTAGATTGATCATCACTTGAAAATGTCAATTAATTATTCTGCACAAGATGAATCACCACCAGCCACATCCATTTTTGAGAAAACTGGTGGAGTACTTGATGGAACATTAGAAAGCCCTTCAGACAGCCAAAATAAACTTTACAAGAGAGATAATAACATTCATTTTTATGCACGAACAAGATATCTACAAAAAGATATAGCAGTTCTCCAGAATGGTGGCATAGCTGTCTGTATCATAAAACATTTTCTATATCAAATGAACAGTCCTGCACACTGCCAGCCTCAGTCCATGTGATCTCTTCCTACAGGGAAACTAAGGGTGTTTAAAACTGTTGCCACTTTTACTAGTACTGCTGGCAGAACTAAATGAAAAGTGAACATTGTTTTTCACCTTGTATTTAAGATAGTTTTAAGATTTTTTACATATTTTTGAAAAAATTGCAAAGTGTCATTAAAGAAACAAGGAAATAAAAGCTCAGTTTCTCAATTCATGTGAGAAACAGCAAAAATTAGCATGTGATTGTTTATAATAAATCCTACATATCAAAGGATTGTTATATTTTATTAACTATAAAAAGCACATTTTGGAACTGTATCTATAAAAATAGTTACCTGTGCCAGAACTTTGAGAACTTCAATTTTTATTTTTTAACTCTGTGCAGATACATTTCTGAGAACAGTGCAATATTGTAAATTCATCTTTCAACTTCAAGCTGCTAATAAAACATGTTAGAGATAACTGCTGTAATTCATATTACAAGCATATATTTTAAGTAAAAGCCACTTCTGTGCACTGAAGCTTAAATGTTTAATACGAATTTATTTACTCACTGAGTAACTAAATACCTACGAAACAAATTGGTATTACATTCCTGTCTAGTTTTAGTAGGATTTGTGCTGCTAATATGTGCAGAATGAAGGAAAATATATTGCTGTATCATCACAGATTATTCATACACATGAAGTTCTTTATCAAACCACAAATGTAGTGATTGGAAAATGTATCAGAAAAGTTTGCTAAACCTGTCAGACAAAGCCAAACAATAAACAGCAAGAGGAGATTATGAACTAATTAATTTATTTTTTTAAAAAATATAACTTTTTTTCTGAAGTGGCAGCATTTTTCAGCTCATGGAGTTCATTTGATCAAAACCACACATTTCCAAAATGCTATCAATTTGCAGAGTGGAGTAAATGCAGTAATTCATAATCAGTTCCCGGTTTTGTATGAATTTACAGGAATCATCAGTGGTATTTTAACCAGAGGCTTTTGTTTCCAATGAAAAACTAAAGGTGATAGTTTATTAGAAATGTTAGAAAGAATCGAAGAGAGGAAGCTACACTGCAAACTGCTATGAGACAGACCTTTGGGACAGCAGATGAAATTTGTGATTGACTAAAATCATGTATTGAATTCAATGTAAAAACCCACTTTCAGCTTTCATGGATTTCAAATCTGGCACCTATTTCCTTCTTTCCTGATGCTAAGATCCAATGAGGTTATCTGAAAAAAATTGAACTTTGGGGAAAAAAGTAAAAAAATTCCACCCACAAGCTCCATTTTCTCTCTCTTTTATTATTTTTCCATTGTAAACATTGCCATAGCTGTATAGGGCATACCACAAAGGAAGAGAGGTCATGATTTGTCTCCCCAGAGAGCTTATGGGAAGCAATGACCTTCAAGTAAAGGTGTTTTGCATCCCTTTCAGCAATTCAGTTGCATTTCTGAGGCACAGGGATAGCGTCTCTAAGTCAATTTGCAACTGATCCAAAGGCATAAGCTTGATTCACACTTACGCTGAAAAGCACACCTAACTGATCCACAGATGGACGCCCGTTTCGTGTGGCTTCCAGCTGGCTGGATATGATTTTAGTCACTGAATTGTTTTGGTTACAGAAAGTGAGATGATTTAACTTTGCTACCCACCTAAGCTCAAGAAGATATTCAAGCCGTCTTGTTTCTAAACTCAAATGTCTTTTCTTTAATGAAACTTTTTCGCTAAAACCCACAAAAATTTTAATGCATATTTAGCATAACCATTCAACATAACCAAGAGAAGAGAGAGCTGTGTGTTTTGGCATCTGGACAAGTCAGAAATAAGCAGATACCAGTGGATGGCATTTGGGAAAACTCGTTAAAATGTGGACATCTACAGGAGATAAGAACATGGTCCTGTCCTGCTAATGGCACCATAAAGAGCAAGGTTGACTGTGGTCTTGGCTTACTCCCTACCTTGCAGTTGCCTTCACTGTCAAACTTTAAAAAACATCACAAACTTCAGCAGAGTGGAAAGCATAAGCAAGTTTAGACTTAGCCTAAGCTTTTTCTCGATTGTGTCTGTTACATTTCATGAACGAAAATTCAAAGTACCTTCAGCTGCTCAGTGCAGATGTCTGCATCGGGTCAGTCTCTATGGTGGAGAGCGGGAGTCTGTGTGACTGTGTGAGTCAACTTATCATAGGGTGGATAGCTAATCTACACCAGAATAACTGAACCCTACAAGTGTCTGTTTCTCCTTCCATTATCTTAAAAGGGAGCCTACAGTGTCTGGCTTAGATGTCGTCATCTACATTTTAGATATCTAAAATTAGGTTAGGTTAATCATGTCCTGTGAGTCTCAGAAAAGAGTTGACTGGCTTGTCTCAGACACATCCAACCCTCTGAATACATCTGTAAATCAGGCAGAGCTCAGGTCACAGGCCCTGATATTTCCTAGGCTCCTGATCAAAGTTTGTTATGCATGCTCAGCAATGCCTGCATTTGGGGACAGGTGAACTTCACCTTTGTTGTGGTTTAACCCCAGCCGGCAACTCAGCACTACACAGCTGCTTGCTCACTCCCCCCACAGTGGGATGGGGGAGAGAATCGGAAGGGTAAAAGTGAGAAAACTCGTGGGTTGAGATAAAGACAGTTTAATAGGGAAAGCAAAAGCCGCGCACGCAAGCAAAGCAAAACAAGGAATTCATTCACTACTTCCCATGGGCAGGCAGGTGTTCAGCCATCTCCAGGAAAGCAGGGCTCCATCACGTGTAACGGTTACTTGGGAAGACAAATGCCATCACTCCAAACATCCCCCCTTCCTTCTTCTTCCCCCAGCTTTATATGCTGAGCATGACATCATCTGGTATGGAATATCCCTTTGGTCAGTTGGGGTCAGCTGTCCTGGCTGTGTCCCCTCCCAACTTCTTGTGCACCCCCAGCCTACTCGCTGGTGGGGTGGGGTGAGAAGCAGAAAAGGCCTTGACCCTGCGTAAGCACTGCTCAGCAATAACGAAAACATCCCTGTATTATCAACACTGTTTCCAGCACAAATCCAAAACACAGCCCCATACTAGCTACTGTGAAGAAAATTAACTCTACCCCAGCCAAAACCAGCACAACCTTATAGGGTTTGATTCATTCAGTGTATTCTTATTATGTCTAAATTACTGAAATAGCACTGTGTTGAGCTCAGAAAGCATAACCAATGGTAGTGTTCACTTTTTATTCCTATCCAGAGGATTTTTCTCAGACTGACTGATTTTTAAACCTTGTTTCTGCATACCAGGAATATACCTCACTCATCAGGTTACATATGACGGCAGGACAAGAATGATGTCACCCTGTATAGATATGTCTTTATTGTTCCCCCTGAATCTGACTGGTGTGTAGAAAGGCATATAGGATTTACAAAGGTACATGAGGAGACCAAAAAGAGAGAGACTATAGTTTGATAAGCAAGTGACTTTTATAAGGAGCACTGAGTTGGTCACTTCTATAATCAGCAGTGGGCACAGGAGACACAAGGCTATTTTCTGGGAAGCCTCACTAACTAATAGATTTTGTGTGGAGGTAGGAACCTCCTCTCTCCACCCTGAAAGGCATCTGCCCTCAGCTTTCTGCACCCCAGCAAGTGAAGATGCCTCCATGAGATGCGTTCAGACCATCCTTGGATCTGCCCATGCCTAAAAGTTATCTCCAAGCTGTTCCAGACACAGTCTTCTGACTCCTCTACAGAGGTGCTTCAGATCCCTCTGTGGGCAATGCAGAGGAGTAGGCTCCTGACTTGCAGTCCCTTAACTGGTTTTCAGAAACTTTAGCTCCCTCTTTTAACTGTGTAATCTATCTAGGCTTTCAACTCTGGAGGTCTCAATCGCGCTACAGAGACCAGAAATCCACTCTTAACGTTTGTAATATGGTGGATAGGTCCCTGCATAGGCCACTGAAGATGTCCTCTGCCTCCAACCCAAGGTCTTGTTCAACTTCTTTTATATTCAAACTTTGGCACTAATTAGGCATAACTAGCCCAATTGACAAGACAAGTCAACAAATTAGAATGATTACAGTTTGTTGCTATTTTACAGATATGAAAAGACAGCGCAGAATGCAGCTCCAAATCTGTACATTTCTGCAGGTACCAGCTTTGGTAAGCCTATGTAATTTAAGCCAAAAGCTGCATATGGGACTAAACTGCCCCCCTGGAAGTTACCTGTCCTTCGATTCCTAATGAGAAGAAGGCACAGTCAGGACATTTCAGAGAGCTTCAGTGGCTGAATATCCCAGAGAAGACACTGAATGTTGCAGTCATTTATTTCAGCCCTAAGTTTGGCTCAGATCTAGCGGAGCTGTTGCAGTCCTCAACAGTTTCTTGCCATTTTCACCACCTACATTAGTGACATTTCCTAAAAGCATCTCCTTGCTAGCTAACACCAGATCTGTTCCCCTGGGGCTAGTAATAATTTAAAATATATTTATCCACTTAGGAAGAGACAGATCAAAGAGCAGCTGGGTTAGAGGGGGAAAAAGCAACAGCCAAGACTTGAGGGGATTCTTAGGTTTCAAAATAGAAAAGGTTGCTTTTATACTTTTTTTGTTGTTTTTACACTATACATTTTTCTAGCATCTCCACAAATATGCTGATAGAACAAATGAATGCATTCTGTATGAAAAAAATCTGTGACACTTTGAAGGGCACAGGATTCTTCTGTTCCAAGATCTCTCTGTGGACACTGCCCAGAAGTGATGGGAATTCCTAGACTCCAAGTGCATACCACTTACATTAATTATTGAAATAAACTTCATATCAGGTTCAGCATTTTAAAATATATTTATTTGCACAGAAGAAGAAAGAAGTAGGATGCCTCCGATGCTTCTGCCATCTGCTCATTTGAAAAGAAGACTCATCTCCTTGTCTCTTGGCATATAAAATTTCTTATTTACAGAGCTGAAAAACCAGCTCCAGACACCAGTGTTAAGCTGAGGGCTTTGGTTTCGTAAAACAATGTCTCTCAGCTTTATATTCCATTTTACAGTTCAGAAGTCCTCATCATGGATGTTCATTCTTGAAGATCAGGGTCCCAAACACCTCCTCCTGGTCTCCCTTCTCTGCTCACCTAATATTTTGTCTAAGGCAGCTGACATCTTAAAGTGATTGCTCGTGCTATATTTAAAGCATAGTTATTGAAGTAAAATCAAGCTAAGAGCTAAAACTACTCTTATTCTGGTGTTCTAACTCCTCCCCATCCACCACACAAAGCTTTCAAATTCCTCATTTTTGCACATTCCTCTCCAATAGGTAGTTGTTATACTAGTTCACCTCTAAAGTAAGTTGTTATGTATCTGGGATTCTGGTGTCATTCCCACAATTAGGAAATAGGTTAATTCTTCACCTACAGATTTTTCTACCATGTTTAAATCACAGGCTGACATCTTAAACACCAAAAGCAATCAAGGTCCAAAAATATAATATTGGTAAGAATTCTACAATCAGGTTATCACCATGTAAATTCATAATTTCTTCCCACATGCTTGTGCTCAAAACCAATTTGAAAGCAAGTATTGGGAGTTTCATTCAATGTTTAGCAGGAAATAATTTTCAGTGAGCTAATAATGCCCACCCATGCAGCCCTCAAAACCAGAACATAGTAGCAGCAGGCTTTTCTCTCAGTAGTGACTGATTTTCCTTTAAAAACTTTGAGATATGAGAGATATTCCATCATGGAGAATATTTTCACAGTGGAGCACCTAGCAACCTTCCCAAAACCAAAAAGGAAGAATGGAATTTGCAAGATGGGGGTTTGGAGAAGGTGCCAGGAAATCTGTCTGCGAGTGCTCTCACCTCCAATGTAAGTGCCTACAAGCTAGTCACTTTATACACCCTTTTTATACACGCCAAGCTTGCTTTGTTTGTCCCTTGATTGCTAAGGTTCAGTCTTTCCAGTGCCTTCCACAATGCTGCCTGTCCTTTCAAAGCTGATTCAAGACTTATGTACTGAAGGCTATGATCGTGTTCACCCTTGGTCTCAAAATCCCTTCTGATTCCCTTTCTTCTCATAGACCATTCAAATTCATTTCCTTGTCCCCTGCTACAAACTTTGCGTGGTATCAGAGAGGGATCAATGCAGCAGGACGTTCCCCCCTCTGAAAATGAAACCGTGTTGTTTGCTACGCTTGTTCTTGCTCTTTGGTCATTATGTGATTAGTATTTTGCCTCAACATTTACAGCATCCTGGCAATAACTTAGGCCAGTTCAAAATAGTGTAGTTCCTTTATTTGTTGTATACTTCTCACCTGAAAACATCAGCAAAGTTTGTGAAGAACATGAATTGATTGTAAATCAACTTGGGAGTAACTGTGAACTAATTAACACGGGGCATTTTAACATAAATTGGATGGATGAAAAAACCTATTCAATTAAACACCTGTTTGTTGAATAAGGTTTGTTCTACTTGATTAATGAGCCTGCAAAGTTAAATAACCACCCAGGTAAATGCGCTTTTATCTACTGAACTCTTCATTGCTGTCTACTGAGACTCAAACCAGATGTACAAATTCGGACTTCTTAAGAACGGTTGTCTTGTGATTTTGCATTAAATAGAGGAAATAGCCATATGTTAAATGTTTGGCAATACCTTTCTGTGATCACTTTAATTTCTGATTGAGTGATGGACAGACAGCTAAGAAGGAAAAGATATGGTGTCATTTTAAAATGGTCAGTTTGGTGGCAAAGGGGACCCACCTGCTGATGCAGAGTGCAGTGCTGGAGTTCTTTTGGTGAAACTGGGGCAAAATCAGCTTGAGAGTGAAGACTGAAAGATCTTCCTTTGTCACAGAAAATAAAACTGTACACTTTTAAAACTGAAAGAGACTATTATAATCATGTAATGTGATCTCCTGGCTAATACAGGTTTAAGTGCTTTACTCATGAAACTCTATGTAGAGTCCATGACTCCTGTGGGGGATAGCACATCCCTTACGAAGACATCCGGTTCTGGTTTTTAAAAAAGGGAGAAAGATGTTAGAAGAAAATTCACTGTTTTGCTGCTGACTTCTGCTTGGAAAGTGATCTTTTAAAATCTACAGTAATGTTACGTTTAATCAGGAGAAGACAGATAAACAAAGGACCTGGGGAGTTACTTGTGACAGGTATTCATGAACCAAAACAAGGGAAAAGACAACTGAAATCAAATACCTATTGTCAGTGCAAGAGCAATACTGATAAAAGCAAACTAAACATTTAGTTTGAAATCAGTTCTGTTGAGCCAGAACTAACAACAGCTGTAATGCTAAGATTCCCTAGAACAATGAGTTTTAAGACTCACGTGTATTTTATTTATTGATTTGATTTCTGACCTGGAGCATTAAATTCCGGGAGGACTTTCTGAAGATTATATTCTAAAACCACCTGGTCAGTGGTGGCATTTTCTTTCCAAAAATAGCCTAAGGTGATGCAATTCTCTTGTCCTGCAAAACAGTATTCTGAAAGATGCTTGATCATCAAAATATTTCTAGGATATAGTAATAACATGTTCTGAAATAATTCTGCCTTTGTTGTTGCAGTGGGACCTGGTATGCTAGGGTAAAATTATGACCGCTGGTAGCACACTTCACAGATAGCAAATGGGGGGGGGGGGGGGGGGGGGGGGGCAAAAAAATATTAAAAACCACATT
>NW_008825547.1:1353894-1367254 GCF_000699105.1 Pygoscelis adeliae
AAACTCTGTGAAGAATCTCTTTAAGAATTTAAAGATAAATAGGCAAAAAGTCTGTGGGGGATCACTCTGAAGTAAAAATCACAGTGGACTCAATTTGTTTGTTAAGCTGCTCTGTCTGATATTATATAATATCGTTATAAAGAGGTTTGGCAGCCTTCTACTTTTGAAATCATAATTTGCTTAGCTCTGTTTTGTTTCCATCCCTGAGTATTATAAATTGAGGATAGATTTTTTTTGATCACTCTAAAATTATTGCCATATACAGAAGGTCATGCCTTAATCTTACTCATACCTGTGCTGCCTGAAATCAATTGACTTGTGCAGACGCAAATGCACAAAAAATTGCAAGAGAATTCCTGTAGCATCCAGACTTTTTCAAATTTCCCCAGAAATTAGGACCTGGTCTAGAAATGTGCTAGCAAGGGTTTGAACACTAGCTGTCAGGAAAGGAACTGAGAAGGATCAGTAGCTCTTCTGAATGAAGTCACACCAAAGTCCTCTCCAGTACTGCGACAGCAGCAAAGCAGACTACTTTGTCCTCCATTTAATCTAATTAAGAAGTAGCATGAGAAATGATCAATGAAATTGTGCTGGCAGTCTGAGTATTTCAAGCAAGCAAATAAAATTGTAACACAGGCATACAGATCATGAGGGCTTTTCTTACCAAAGTAAGCCATAAGGTCAACCTTGACTCTCCCTCTCAGGGTTACTTTGGTTTGGGAAACTTTTGCTATGCCCGAAGAAAAACTATGTTTGTCCTTGCGGAGTAAGACTATAAAGCCAATAGTTACTCAATGCACATGATGTAGCTAAGTAGTACAAGTGATGGGAGAGTGGGAATGAAGATGCTAAATATTGACAGCAGTGGGGTTGGAAGCTGTTGGGTCTAATCAAGGTTATGTCGCTGTCTTGGTGAGACATACTAGACAACTGATCCATCTTTTCTTTCACGAATCACCTGGCACAAGGAATGATGATTAGCTGCCTCAGAAGTATAACATGATGCTTAAGTGGTGTTTGAGGAGTGTTTTAATTGGCTTGTAAAGGCAAGAAAGGGAAAGAATTTTAATTCAGGTAGAATGCTAGACTGGCATTTCTGCTTAATTGTAGAAACAAGCCTTGGAAGATTGTCCTCAAACCAGAAGCGGAATCAGCAGGTTGCCAGCACAGGTGACATTTGAGTTGACTGAGGTGGGACAGTCAGTAAATGTTAAGCTCCCCTGCTTTTTACTGCACCTGGAAATGCAAGCTCCAGAACTGTTCCATGTGTGCTTTCAGAGGCAAAGGATGGGACCTGGTCTCTTTGGATGAACTGGGATGCCTGATTTGCATCTAAATTGTCCATGCTCAGGGAAGCAAGACTTCAGAGGTGCAGAAGTTCCCTATCTAGTCCATGCAAAAATACAGGTGAAAGTTCCACAAGGAGAACTTACCTTTGGTGCCCAAGCTAAATGAATATTTAACTAGAAGGCCCCAAATCACCTGCTTTTCTCTACTGACTGTACCAGACTTTAGGTACTCTCTTTTGGAGGACAGCAGTGCTGTGCACCTAATGTACAGATGCAGTTTAGGCGGCCAAATTGAAGGCAGTGACTTTCCCGTAGTAATGAGGAAAATCTTTCTACATGTAGTAGCAGTCCCCTTAGTCTAACTGGCAGTACTCTCTAGTTCATCCCATGGAGGGACTGACTTTAAACAATCTTATCAAATGCAGAATATCCCTGTATGGTTAAACCTCTAAACTTGTCCCTTCTGAGAACCTACAGCCAGCTGAAACAAGATGACTTGAACTTCTCAGGATGAAAGAAAGTGTCTACTGTACAACATTTCATAAATGATTTCCTTTTGTGATTGCATTTTTAATACAAAAATGTTGTCATGTTTTCATTCTGTTCAAAGTCTGGGGGAGAAACACATTTCTGAACAATTCCTTTAGATCAAAGAGACCAAACATTTTGGGGAGGCACAGTTTCAGTTTTAACAAAACCAGTAGTATTTAATCTATTGACCCTATTAGCGAGGAGGGATTAGATGGTGGTGTAAGGTGCTTCTTTTTGCCGCATAACCATTAAGAAATGATACAAAGAAGAGTCTGGGTTGCCAGACCTTTCCAGAGGAGAGCAATTGTGCAAAGCTGGTTGCTCACAGACACCTCTGTTCTCTGCATAAACCCATCATCTCGCCACAGGCCATTTCAAAAAAATAATAAAATTCCTTTGTATTATCACATCAGTCACTATACAGCACTTTCAATTGCACAAACTATTTATTAAACAAATTAAACACTACATATTAACTCTAACTGCAGTAACCCCCCACTACGTGTGACAAGCAGTTTTGCATCTGGTAGTATCTGTACTGAAAGTACCATTCCATGTCTGCCGTTACAGAAATGGCTTTCTTTGCTCATCAGAGAGAAAGGTTTCTTTTTCTCTTAAAAAGACACATAACTATGCAAAATTAATCATTGTGCTTCAGCAAACATTCATTCTTACAGAAAGTACCTTGTAGTGTCAGTTTTAAGTGATGGGGATATGCTTGTTTTTCTCTTGATTTCTTTCTTAGAAGTTTTTCAGGATATGTTAATATAAAAATTGTCAGGTTTAATACAGTGTGGTTTTATTGGCCATCACGACAACTTCACAGGGAGCACCACTGACTGCCCATCCTATACTCTCCACTAACCTAAATGTGACATTTCCATACTTTTCTTGCATATCCCATTGAAAGGTGTGGAAAAATTTCCATCAGAATTTTCAGTTACACCACCTCATGCTTCTGGAGTTTCTTTCTGGGTTGCCTGCAGAGAAATGTCTGTTTGTTTTGGTGTGTATGTGGCAAGCTCCATTTTGCATACAGATTATATAAAAATATAATCATTCTTATGTGTAACCTTCTGTCACACATCCATTGCATTGTCATTAGCCTGAATGGTAAGCACAGATTGTTTTTTATTAGATGGTGTGGAGGATGTGTTAGATATTGTCATCACAACAAGTCCAGTTACAGAGTTGAAGACTTCTGAGCCATAAAATGTGGATTAGCTCCATACCTACAAGGAGAGGTCACTTGGGAATGAGGTGATTGCTGTTCTAGTACATGCTTCTCACATGGACCATCAGCCAAGATCCTGATGCTTTCACCCACACCCTCTGTTAGATGGTGAAAAGGCACAGACTATTCCTGCAGCACAGGACAAAGTGAAGAAGTCCTTAAAGTCAGCCCATACTTGACGTTTTGGAGTGAAATGAGGACTTTCAGAGCCTACTGCAACGATAATGGACCCATGTCAAGAAAGGGCACCCTCTCCTGGCACAGCGCCTACTGTCTGTGGTTTTAGTTTCTCCTTTCTACCCACTCAGGGCCCCTGCATTTCCTCCAGCAGCAAGTTGAAAGCTATTACACACAGGCTTATCTTTAAAATATGAGCTGAGCAAAATCATCTCCGTGTACTATTTTCCAGTTGCTCAGACTCAGGGGTGGTGCCTTGCGTGAGAGTCACAGCCCCTGTGATTGAAATTCAACCAAAAAAGTCCTCCTCTGACACTTCGCTGTGCTAGAAATATGCTGAGACCTGATGTGGCTCTGCCTTAATATCTCTGCCACCTCTCCCGGGCCTGAAAATGCTGGGTACTTTTGCTGGTGTGTGAACAGACTGGCTGAAGAGGCCAAAAGACTGTGGCCCCTTGCATCCGCCATTAGAAACAAAAGATGCACGGACAGAAGGAACTTGGGAAATATCTCACGCCTTGCTGCACTAGTCGTGAATTGACCACAGAGAAAAAAACTTAGGAAAGTATATGAGGGGATAAGCAGAAAAACGAAAAGGCCTTCCCAAGTGATGCAATCCCCTGCTCCTTGCAGAATATTACACTTAAGCAAGAATAATCCACCCCCACACCCTGCAGTGGCGAGACGCCCCCTCCTCCAAACCATGTGTTTGTGCCACCTTTTCCTCTGTGCCTATGTATGTCATCCAAAAAAACATTATTAGCGGAAAGGAAGAGATAAGTGAAAGAGTTCTGGAAATTTAGGCGGTACCAAACAGTTTTCGCCAAGCTACAGGACAATATGTTATAACAGCACTATAGAGGAGAAGAGAAGCACTGTGAAAGAAGTGGCACCCTGCTTTTCTGCAGACAGCGAGGAATCTCTTCATGGACACAAGTGAAGGGTGGGGAAGTGGTGCACGCCCTTCTCTTTCAACCAACCTATTTAGTGCCAATATTTTAAATGATAGGCTTCAGGTGCAAACTCCAAGAGCCTGAAAGCATCACTCAGCATGCAACAGTCCTTTAATCTCGGGACAAAGAGGATCCTTTGATTGCCTCCAGCCATTAATCGGAAGTTTGGAAATTTTGCTTCTTATACATATCTACCCCAAGAGCAAAATTAACTTATACCTCTTTCTCATGGAGATAGAAGAGCAGAAAATGTAAAAGATGAGCGGTGATGTGCTAGGGGAATTAGGCAAAGGAAATGTTAAAAACTGATAGCTTATTCCCAAAGAAACAATACAAGCTCAGCCGAGCAGAAAAACGTGCAAATACTACTCTTCATTCACTCTAGACAATTTGTCGTTTATAATATTTTCTTTAGAGTTCGTGAAATCACAAACGCGGTGGGTAAACTACTGCTTGTAGTAGTAGTAAAACTACAAGTGTAGTAAAACTACTCTTGCGTAGTTTTTTATCCGGGGAGAAGAATGGGAACATGGGCAGGGGGTAGTAGAAAGCTATTTAAAAATGATCTGGCACCCTAGAAGTTAATACTGAGGTGCTTGTGGTAGCAGTTTCCTCTCATTTGTATATTTCATTTCTTTTAAAGCTCCAATATATGATAGTTAAACCTCAGAATTTAATTTTATTTTTGCTTTTTCATAATGCTGCTTTAATATTAATTTATTTATAATACATGTGGTATAGAGAAATCTGTACGCACATGTATGTGTAGGAGTAGGAGGTGGGAGGACAATTTACTAAAATGATAAAGTGACAAGACTCTAAGTCTTATTGACTTTCAGGGGAGCTATATTTAAAGCTAGTCTTTGCAAGGAAATTGATGGGCAAAGTTTTTTGTGAGGTAATGAAAACTGTGCACGTCAGTGTTAACAAATATGTAGCCAGTTATTTAGGAATAAGTTACCTTAATCTGTGGCTTTGCAAAACACCAGAAAAAAATGTAGTTCAATACACAGCATAGCTCCTTGTGAAATTGGCAAATAGCTGTGATGCAAATAAATAGAAAATTGAGGCAGTCAGTAAATAAATTATGGAGTGAGAAGATTTTGTTTCAGTGTTTTTAGGAGGAAATATTTTGGTTTCTTAATTTGAATTTTTCAGTCAAAAATCTTTTCAAGTCTACCTGAAAGGAAATGTCTTGGTTTGTTTTTTAGCCTGAAGAAAAATAAAAGGGTTTTTATTTCCTTGAATCTCTTTTTTTCCCACTTATTTGGCAGACTAAAAAAATCTGTCATTCACATTTATCCCATTAATTTTACTATGATTTCATTTTTTAAATCTCTTCTCTTTTTCCCAATAGTTACACGTCCTACATGGAAACTATAATCACTGCAGCAACACAGTTATTCCAAATAATTATGCACATCTGTTTCCTCACGAAAAATGACCCCTCAGGCATGTGAAAGTTAAGTGCGGGCCCTTAAGTTCCATTACATACTTCTTAAAGTCTTACTGTCCATTTGGAGGTAAAATTAAGAACTGAAACAGATCTCCTAAATCCTAACTACAATACCAAATTTCTTTCCATAGGCAAATCACTTGATCACCCCTCTGAGTCTTCATCAAGTAGATATAAAGGATGGCCTGATGAGCTAGTAAGAAGCTGAGACTATTTTTTTAAATTATTGCCTCACTATATTTGAAGATGGGACTTAGGTTCCTAAATCATGTTGGTATCTTGGCAAAATGGTAAAATTATTACAAAACAATCCAATTTATTTTTGTGGATAATGGTTAATAGAAGAAAAAAATCCACAAAAAAAGCGCTACAGTTTCCAGTCATACTTCTAATGGAATTACTTCAGTGAGAGCTCTGATGTTCTGTTTATTTCAATGATCTTTCTCTACAATCAGTGTTTTCAGTCTTCCTCTGAGAACTTAGCTCTCAAAAAGCAACTGTCATTCAGGGAATTCCCAAAGGATAATCAGTAAAAGTTTCAGGCTTCTTTCAAAATGTTCTTCTGTCTTATGTTTTGATTTCTGTGTGTTCCCGATATATTGCATTTGTTACAGAGATCAACATGAGTTGTGTACCTCTTGCCCCATTCCTACACAAAATGCAAGGTTTTATCCCAAGTAATTCTGGCTCGAGTTGTTTCTTTGCTTTATGTCAAGGTCTGGAAGACATCCATGCATGGACTTCAGCAGAAGCCAAGCATCTGTGCAGGGATGGACACCTAACAGAAGAGCACTTCACCAGAACAGGGCTTTTAGTCTTCTGGTTGCTTCAAGTTACCTGCATTCTCCCTTCAAAGCTTCCTAAAAAAATTGAGGCCTTTGTTGCTGATCTGTTCTCCTCTGTATGTGCTACCTAATGTCTTACAGTCCGAATACATGGCAAAAAATTCCTTTCTTGGGGAAGTTTTTTTATCCATCCATTATCCATGGATGATGTTTTTATCCATTAGAGGCAGGGACATAATCTGATGTGCATTTTAGAACAAAGTGCAAAAGAATCCAAAATACCATTATAAGCTTTCTGTCAGCAGATTTTTTCCAGTCACCTTTGACCTGTTCATGCACCTATTGGAAGAGGCACAAAGTGATATTAAACCCTAACACCTAATTTTCACAGTCTGTCTCGTGGACTGGTGTTAAGATAATAAAAAGTAGACGGGAAAAGGTCCTAGAGAGTTTACCTCGTCCATTGTACTGTCGTAGTACAGGATCAGCTCTGTTCACATCGCTCCTGATCACTTTTCCTCTAACATGCTCTGCAATGACAAATAATCCTTAATTGATGCACACAGACTATCCCAGTGCTTGAAAATCCCTTACTATTAAAAGTTTATTTTCTTATCCAACGTGAATGTATTTTTCCTAATTTGAGTGCATTCCTTCGTTTCCTGGTCACATGAATGTGAAAAAAGGTGGGTTTTTTTTCTCTTCGAAATGGAAGACATCCATGCATGGACTTCAGCAGAAGCCAAGCATCTGTGCAGGGATGGACACCTAACAGAAGAGCACTTCACCAGAACAGGGCTTTTAGTCTTCTGGTTGCTTCAAGTTACCTGCATTCTCCCTTCAAAGCTTCCTAAAAAAATTGAGGCCTTTGTTGTTGATCTGTTCTCCTCTGTATGCGCTACCTAATGTCTTACAGTCCGAATACATGGCAAAAAATTCCTTTCTTGGGGAAGTTTTTTTATCCATCCATTATCCATGGATGATGTTTTTATCCGTTAGAGGCAGGGACATAATCTGATGTGCATTTTAGAACAAAGTGCAAAAGAATCCAAAATACCATTATAAGCTTTCTGTCAGCAGATTTTTTCCAGTCACCTTTGACCTGTTCATGCACCTATTGGAAGAGGCACAAAGTGATATTAAACCCTAACACCTAATTTTCACAGTCTGTCTCGTGGACTGGTGTTAAGATAATAAAAAGTAGACGGGAAAAGGTCCTAGAGAGTTTACCTCGTCCATTGTACTGTCGTAGTACAGGATCAGCTCTGTTCACATCGCTCCTGATCACTTTTCCTCTAACATGCTCTGCAATGACAAATAATCCTTAATTGATGCACACAGACTATCCCAGTGCTTGAAAATCCCTTACTATTAAAAGTTTATTTTCTTATCCAACGTGAATGTATTTTTCCTAATTTGAGTGCATTCCTTCGTTTCCTGGTCACATGAATGTGAAAAAAGGTGGGTTTTTTTTCTCTTCGAAATTTATGAGAAAAAATTTATGTGCTTGGAAATTTGTACCGTATTCCCACTTGAACTACTGATCTTTAGACTAAACAATCCCAATTATAAAAGTCAAAAATCTTTCTAAATCTCTCATTGTTCTTGTAACTCACTGGACTTCTTGCTTTAGCCCACATCTGCCTTGAAATACGGTACCCAGGACAGGACAAAGTTTACAGTGGAGACCTGGTCAAGGCTGTCAAGACCAGAGGGATGTATTCATGTGCCTTGAAAGCTATGCTCCTATTGATATCTCACATTGTGAAATTTGCCTTTCTAAAAGTGCGATACTTTCGGTCATGTTTAGTTTGTGATCCATTACAAATCCTAGTTTATAACTAGTTTTCTAGATCTTATATAGAATGTTACTCTTATTCATCAGAATCATTCTGACTCCTTACTTTTTCCTAAAAGTCCTTTTCTGCAATACAGTCACACATAGAGTCTCATATAGCGGGCTACCTCCGGATACAATTTTTAATGTCCCTTGACAAGTGCAATTGCAGCGTGGGGAGTCTGTGCGGTTATGTTAAGCCATCACAACACTGTCTTCTCGCTGTTCTAACTGCTCCCTTTGAGAGGCATATTGTGAGGAGCTCAGCTTGATGGCACATCACTCTCTGCTTTCAAACATGTTTTCAAAAGGCCTGTTTTCGCTGTAGCATCCTGGAAGAGACACGCTTCAGAGTTGTTGCAAAGGCTTGTTGCAAGTATGGTCACTGTGAGAAAAGTCAGACTACTGCCTAACGTTAGTCGCGTTGAAAGGGAATGCTGGATGAGGAAGGCTGCTGCCGAGCTTGTCCCTGTTCTCTTCGTCTTTGATCTGATTCAGAAGCATCAACTAAACCTCGCTGGTAATCTGGAAAATAGTGAACATAGTTCACCCCACTTCAGAGAGCAGTAAACCAGGAATGGCAGAGCCTGCCTCTGCTGCACTTCATACCAGCTTGAACAGTGATCTGTAGGTTTGGGGAAGCAGCTCCGGCATAGAAAACATATTAATTTCCCCACTGTTCCTCCTTCAGTTTCACCTCTGCGTCACAATGGTGAAAAGCGGCTCCTGATAATACCAGGGAGAGAAAAAGAAAATAAACCCGGACAAATAGAGATTTAGGGTTTGCCATAGTTTTAAAAACTACAATGAAAAACTTGCTATAGGTCAAGCTAAGAGAGAAGTATTGTATTTCCAGGTAGTCAAAAAGTTGAAAAAATGTAAAGTTCAGTTAAAAAAAAAAAATCTGAATATTTTACAGGTTTTAAAGTTAAAACAAAAGTGAATTTTAGGGTGAAGAATTGTTTCAAGTGCATGGAACCGAACCATTTTAAGCTTTTAGAAACCAAGGAGGATTCCTCTCAAATTAAATCATTTGTTGAAAATGAGACACACTGCAAAAAATGTCAGTGTCTCCAAATTGTCCTTCATCTCCCTCACCCAAATTGCCCATCACAAAACTTCACTTACGTCTTACAAAGATGTTGATGAGTATAAGGAGTTAAACGCAATAAGAAGCAGAAATCCTTAGCAAATGGAAAGGAGACTGATGTTTCGACTTTTACTCCCCAAATAAGGAAGATGTAGAGTCCTTTGGGAAAATGACTAATGTAGAAGGAGCAAAAGACTCTCTTTCCTGAAATAACAAAAATACACATATATTTTAATTTCTGTTCTGGCTTTCATAATGCAACTACATGGTTTCGGCTCTGTGGTGCTGTCAGCAAAAATTAATTTTAAAAGTAGCACACGAGTGACTTCAGCCTTTGCTTTAATTTAGTTTTTCACTAAGAGCCAAGATAAGATGTAGCCACGCTGAAGAAGGATGGACGGCTGTACACTATATTGTAGGAGACGACAGTGCTGAATTAATCATGTTCTATCTGGAATTTGCAATTCTTTCAGAGATGCTCAAGACAATATAAAAAATTTAGTGGTAACAGTGAAAGTAGGCAGGAGGTTGCAAGGCAGAAAGCTTCAGAGGGCACTTTAAATGTGAAAGATGCATTACAGTTTCTCACACATGAACAAGATAGCATGCCTTACTAAAATATAATAAATAAGGAGTGTATTCTGCCAGATGCAGCTGTGAAGGGAGCGCTCTCCCAGCCAGATGTACCGAGCATGATTGACACCCCCTTAGCTTTGCTGTGATATGACTAACTATGAAAACGAACAGCCTCGGAACGATGTTTGCATTAGGAACAACATAACATTCTGTAACTCTTAGAAGCCCAGCAAATATAGCAGAAGTTTTGGTACACGTACTAGAGGAGTCAGTCTGCTCCTCAGTCATGATTTCGCTTTTCATTTGTTTTCCTGCTTCTCCTCTGCTTTTCTTTTCTTTTTTTCTTTTCATTTTCACTGCATTGTCTCATTGCTCGCTCCTGCTACAAACATCAGGTGAATGAAGGGAGACATAAATTATCCCCTTAGTGGCTCACTGCTGATAGTCTGCTGTAATTTGAATAAATCAGTGCATGCCTGGCTGCAGCAGCAACAGGAGGGAGAGACTGACGCGCAGGTTCCCTCTGCTCTGGTACCACTGCCATCCCTGCAAGGATGCACACGCAGGTTTTGCGAACTTGCAAAGCTCACTACTGCAACAGGGACCCTCACCCTCCAGAAAGTAAAATGTAAAATAAAACTCCCCTCGAAGCTTGGAAATAAATAGGTAACCAGTGAGTTTTCTTTTCTTTGCAAACCTACCTGCCGCAGTCAGTGGACTACCACCAGGTGTTGAAAGTTGCTCTGGGAGTTTCCACAGCAATCAAAAGCTCTTCAGGGTAGCCCCAAAGTCACTCTGTTTCTGAGGGAAGAAAAGATTGTTACTGACTTGACCAAGATCAGTGAACAAAAGGCTAAAAAAGTTCCTCCTTTTCCATCTGAACACACTATTGATGCTTTTGAGCCAGGGCCTCTGCTAAGGGTCTGTATGGGCTTTTGACTGTAGGGCGGGACCTTTCTCTCACCACACTGGTGTCTTTGAATTTGGGGATGCAGGGAAGTGGGGAAGATGCCACCAGATAGCCCTCTACAGACCATTTTTAACCTTGACAATAAAGTGGACTGTGATTATATAGATGAATGTAAGGCTGTGGGAACTGTGGGAAAGGCAGCCAAAAATATATGGGAGGAAAACTTCTAGAGTACCTTTCCCAAATACAGAGAACGAGTACACAGTTAAACAGTTTCAATGGGGATGAACAGCCAAGGAGCACAGTGAGATAGTGATAGTGACAGTGTGAGTGAGAGAGGCCCTACAGTGTAAGGAAGCAGTTTCTGAAATCATTGCCTTGTGTTTTCAATTCTTCTTGCATGTCCAGCTGCATCTTCCCATTTATGGTTGCAAGACCCTCTTTTGCAATTGAATTTTTCTGAGATCACATAGAATCATAGAATCATTAAGGTTGGAAAAGACCTCTAAGATCATCGAGTCCAACTGTCAACCCAACACCACCATGCCCACTAAACCATGTCCCTAAGCGCCTCATCTACACGTCTTTTAAATACTTCCAGGGATGGTGACTCAACCACTTCCCTGGGCAGCCTGGTCCAATGTTACACAACAATAATTACATCTCACACCTTAGCCTGGGAGACAGTGGTCTTGGAAACAAGCAGTGCCTTAAAGGATAATTTTGGCTCTCCAAATATCATCAACAGAGCATCTGGAGTATATTGGCCAGTTAAAAAGTAGCTGTGACACTGCATCAGTGCAAATCAGCCAAAGTGTAAGGCTACCTCCAGGCTTCCATTTTTCACTATACTATTTGTTCTGGGAGAAAATGTTGCAAAATTAGTACTGTTAGAAAGGCCTAGGCTGAAAAACCGCTGTTGTTTTCACGTTGACCCCTTTTGGTTCTTTCTATTTTCACCCAGCTATGCTGCTTTCTGGGAAATAACAACCTGAGACCCCACAGGGGGGTCTCTAATGTGCTGATAGTCCTGTAAGTAGATCATTTAAAGAGCACAGTCAGGTGGGCAAATGAAACTGCTGGACAAACAAGTTGAGTCTGTCTCATACTGCTGACTCACTCCAGCAAAATACTTCCATCTGGGCTAGTTACAAGAGAAGACAATATTTTGCTGAGTTACTGCTCATGTCTCAAAGGATTCACTTTCGAGTCACCTGAATCTGGTGATTGTAACCACTTAATACGGTAGTTATTAATAACTGTTTCATTACAATTGACTCATAATTTCTCAAATGCAATTTATGTACAAAATTTCATTTAACTAATGGAATTCATTTAATTATAGAATACGTGAAGCATGTATGTTATTCTAAAAATCTAATAATTTGTAACAAAGATTGATAAAACTCACAAAATATCTCACTAGATACATTTTCATTACAGTGTTTACAAAGTAACTAATAAATCATAAAAATTCTTTAAAATTCTTTCTTTTCTCAAAGTATGCACACTGTAAGTGTTGTAAAGATAATCTTGCCTATAAGCTTCTCACCTGTTCCAAAAGGGATCCATTTCTGTGCAAAATCAAACATATTCTCAGCTTCTAAGCTGTTATTTTTGTCTCAATAGCTTTGACTCCCTTCAATTTTTATAAATATTCAGTTGCTTTGGAGTATATTAGTATTACTTTGTAAGTTTTAGGGTTGTAATACACACAGTGGGTCCCAACCTAGCCAATTCATGAAGTAGAACAGATGGTGGTAGTGTGTTTAAGCAATTTTTACTGCCTGTTCTAGCCTTGTTTTAAATGTCCTTCACATTATTATTTCCTAATTTCATACTATTATTACTAATTATATGATGTTGGCTTTTTTTTTTTTTTTGCTTAGCAGATAATTCACCTTGACACATGAGCTAATCACTTTTGTTACTATGAATTGCGGAAGTAATTATTTTTTAAGCTAGAGACTTCAGGTCTCTCCTTGTACAGTAAATGAAGGTGTGATTGCAGCATGAATAAGCAGTACCTATTTATGCTAGCTTTAGTCTTGTCAGCAGGAGTAGCAGGAGTAGAGAAGCCATGACTGACTCCACTTAGCATGACCTGTACAAGCACACTGGAGACTCTGGGTTTCTCCTTCTGCACTGCGGTCTCTGCTATCACCATGTTGTTACCGTTCTTGAAGACAGCAGTACAGCACTATAACACCACTGTGAATGCTAATTAAACCAATGATAACTTGGACTTACCAAACCTCTCTTTTCTGTGTGGACATATTAAAAAGAGGAAACAAGCCTCTGTGCAAGTTGTCTTGTTATAAAATGACATAAAAGGGTGAGGATAGCTCCAAAGGCAGGCAATTATGATGGTTGTTCTTGAAAATGTTCTATTGGAAAATAACTTTCCAATACTCCCATCACTTATAAAGAACAGTGGAAAAGTTATCTTTAACCACTGGGGTGGCTGGGAAGGAAGAAGTATTAGCTCTTCCCCAGTAGGCAATAATTCAGTGATTTAGTGT
>NW_008825547.1:1367297-1465429 GCF_000699105.1 Pygoscelis adeliae
TGGGGAGAGAGAGATTTCATATTAAAATAGTTATAGAGCAAAAATATTCTGCTGCAGAATGTTAAATCTTTTAGACAGATATTTTAAAATAAAACTTTGATTTGACTCATCAATGTGCTTCTTTGTAAATTGCCAGAATTTTTTTTTCACACAGGTAAATACTGCTTTGTAGGTGGTTCAGTTTTCTTCTAAGCAGCTCAGTATTTTGGTGTTCCTTCTATAGCAGTCAGTAATTGAATCCCTTCTTCAAATGAACAATGAAACACCACCTGAACTCTGGCACTGAAGAAGGTCCTTCTATAATTAAGGTCGTCTTCCCACCATTAGAGTGAGAATATTTTAAATTAAATACTGCAAAGCATGTACTTATCATCTGGGCTACAAAAATACATCAGGTGGGCGTATGTAGCATAAAATGGGGTTTATTGTGGGTGGAAATCAGCACATTTTCAAAAATGCAGGGTAAGCTTTCCCACCAATTGCTCTTAATACAAATTTGCTTACTAAGTGGTACTAGCTCTCCTGTGACTAGGATAGAAAATGTTCCAAGTGGGGAAACAAATTATTAGTGTTCTTTTCTTCTGTGTGAAGCTGTGCAAATCCATGATGGGTTATCACAAGTTAAATTCTTTTCAACTCTAGGAAAATACATGTTTTTATTTTGTGTTACATAAAATATGACTTGTTTGGGATAAGATCTTAGCTTCTCTGGTCTTCTAGAAGATTGAGATAAACCAGCCATATTCCCAAAAATTTTTATCTGCTAGTCTGTGAAAATGGCAAGTTCTCTTTCTTGTCTTCACTAAGATTTTATGTCATAATAATTACAATATGTTTGCTAAGTGGAAGCAAAAAGCACATTTTTGTGTTGGTGCACATTAAAATTGAGTTTCTTCCTCTTTCCTGGCATGAGAGAATCTGTAAGAGCTTATATATACCCACTACATTTTCTGTCCTCCCAGTGAAACACCTTTCTGAGCAAGCAGTCCATATACATGACCTAAAAAAATTTTATCGACTAAAAATGATTTTGACTTTTCAGTTTGGCTGCTGTTCATGTATTATGGCAACTTATATTGTAAATCAAATTTTATATAACATGGAAAAATTCACCAATTGCCAAAATGTCTTCAGTCGAGGGTGAAAATATTTTAAGCCTTCAAAACTTGGGCTAGGGCAAAAAAAAACCCAAACGCCTTTCTTGCTGATTTCTTGTTGGACTGGTACAGGATTGCTACTACTGTATTGGACTGTGTGGCTGTTGTGGACAGAGTGGATGAGGAAGAAGCCACTCAGTCCTTAAAGGCATTGGCCAGAGCTTTACCCAGAATGTGGAGAAGATTTCACTTGGGGACGGTGTATTTAGATCTGAAGGAGTCTGAAAACCCTGTTTCCTCTCCCTCCCAAAGACATCCAATAAACAGAATTAGTTGAGCCAATTCTCACCCATTTAAAGAGCACGTCAAATGGCTCCAGTGACACGGATATCCAGTCACATACTTCCAGTGGGAACTTCAAACTTTGTCCCGTGCATCCTTGCTTCTCCTAATGATCCTGCTTTCTCACCTCTGCCTGACCAGAAGAAGAGGAATGACACTGGAGGTGACTGTGTCATACTTGTATAAAAAAAATGCTCCCAGAGAAATTGCTGCAAGACTGCTTCCCAGTCTGCTGTCTCAGAGAACCCTGCCCTTCTGCAGGTGTGACGCAGAGACACCAGTGCCCTCAAAGCACCTTCCCCTCTTCACATCACTCCCAGTTCCTCCTCTCCCCTACCCTTGCAAAACTTCTGTCATTACGTGCCCAGGACTTTCCGTCTTGTTGTGATCCCCAAATTGTACTGCTCTTCCTGTTTTGTCTCCTTTTTTATGTTTCTCTGCTATTTCTTCTCCACCCTTCTTTTACTCGTTCCTGCTTTTTCTTCTTGCTTTCATCGGATTGCGTATTTTTGCCAACCCTGTCCCACTGCTGGTTGTACCATCCCACCCAATTTCTTCTTCCCCAGAAACACCTCCCACATCTTTATTTTCACCTTTACTTTCTGTTTATGGTCAGTTACCCTTGGCATCCCAGGTGTAGGGCCACAGGCTCAGTACGTTCTCCACCAAAGCAATTTCTTCCTCCATATTGTTTTGTTTTCTTCTTCTGTGCCTTCTTTTCTCCTAAACAAAATGTGTCCACTCAGATAGTCCACAAAGTGATTATACCCTCTGTGAGTTCGTGAGGTTATAATAAGAACTTTGAGACCCTGTTGGAATATCTGACATCCTCCTCTCAACAGCTTTTCTCTCAAACAGCTCTTTAGAGACAATTCAATGTCTCTACTTTAATGGTGGCTGTATGGTAAGAATTATTTCAATTAAAGAAATCTTCTTGTTACCCTTCACCTGCTTTGGAGAATTTCAGATTTCATATGAGACTAGGGCTCCACAGTCAAACTTGCACTTACCACTATGTCTTTACATTCTTTTTTTTTTTTTTTTTTGGGTGGGGAGTGGGAGGAAGGAAATTTGCAGAGATTAAAATCCATTGAAAATGGGTGACATGCCCAAGGGCATACCTTGTGGAAAACTTCTCCAGCTGAATGCATAAAACATTAGAGGGGTGGAGCAGCAAATAATTAAAGAAATGAACCAGAGAGGATTACTAACGTAACAGTTCTGTTTTTGTTCTATACATGCATATACAAAATCTAACATGATAATGGCAGAGGTAGCCAAATGCATGCACTGCAAAAGTGTTTAAGGGCAGTTATTTTATTTTTTTTTTTTTAAATCACTGCCATTGTTTGGCATAGTCACGAGTGCTATCTCGTACTAGTGTACCTTAAGGCCTAACAGAGAGAATGTTCTTTCTCTGGTTGAGAGAGTCCCTTGGGAGACCAATTGTTTGGCATAGTCACGAGTGCTATCTCGTACTAGTGTACCTTAAGGCCTAACAGAGAGAATGTTCTTTCTCTGGTTGAGAGAGTCCCTTGGGAGACCATCCTGAAGGGCAAAGGGGTCCAGGAAGGCTGGACGATCTTCAAGAAGGAAGTCTTAAAGGCGCAGGAGCAGGCTGTCCCTGTACGCCGCAAGAAGAACGGGCGGGGAAGACGACCGGCCTGGCTGAACGGGGAGATTTTGCTGGGACTCAGGAAAAAAAGGAGAGTTTATCGCTTGTGGAAGAAGGGGCAGGCGACTCAAGAGTACAGGGATCTCGTTAGGTCGTGCAGAGAGGAAATGAGAAAGGCAAAAGCCCAGCTAGAACGTAATCTGGCCGCTGTCGTTAAAGACAACAAAAAAAGTTTTTACAAATACATTAATGACAAGAAGAGAGCCAGGGAGAATCTCCATCCTTTATTGGATGCGGGGGGGAACATTGTCACCGAGGATGAAGAAAAGGCTGAGGTACTTAATGCCTTCTTTGCCTCAGTCTTTAACACGCAGACCAGTTATCCTCAGGGTACTCGGTCCCTTGAGCTGGAGGACAGGGATGGCGAGCAGGATGAACCCCCCATAATCCAAGAGGAAGCGGTCAACGACCTGCTACGTCATCTGGATACTCACAAGTCTATGGGGCCGGATGGGATCCACCCGAGAGTGCATACAGAATAGAATCACTGCAAAGAAAAGAGAAAAGAAAAAAAATGGTCACTGCTGTGTTAAAGTCAAAATATTTACCCATTCATAGAACAGTCCAGAAAAGCAAGCAAAGTATTCTGACCAAACTGAAAGGCTGAGATATTCCAGTACCTAACTGGCTTGAAATGACTGAGTAGGCTTTATCTCGCTTTTAAAACATCCCTTATCTACTCTCAAGAAAGATTAAAAGACCCCAATTTTGACTGTAATTTCAGTCCTGCTCACTAGATCATGAACTGTCTTTACAGCATAAAAAAATGGTGGATGTACTTCTACCACCATCCACAAGTTTAGTCAGAGTTCATTACTTCCCCAGTTATTTTAGTCATTTTCCCCAAAGTCAAGATAAACTAACATTCAACACTGAAGAAACTCCTTTTCTATTATCAGAGTTGTCTTTTTCCAACTGTAGTTGCCCTTTCCCGTTCTTCCACACAAATTCCTTTTCTGTAAGTTTAGCTAAAAATAGAAAACACACAGATTGTCATTGCAGTTTCTTTCAGATTACAAGATACCAGTTTCCTAAAGTTATATGAATGTTTCCTTAAGTAATGAAATATCCTTAAGATTTCCAACTGGAATACAAAGAAAGCTTTCTGATTCAGTTTAATCTAGATTTCTTAGTGAAAAACTTCAAATTCAGACTCAGTGAACAAAGAGAACCAAGCAACGAGGCTTTTTATTTCACCTGAACAGTTAGACTTATGTACATGGTTCATGCTTACAGCTGACTGTGTGGATGTACAAAAAAGAAACCAGAACTCCTATTAAAGCCATTCATTAGAATTACATTATGGATTTCACAGGCCTTCAGGTATCAATAGTGGTCAACATTCCTCACAGCACATGCCAGTACTCTGATCAAATCTAGAGAGAACATCCAGTGTTGTAGTATTTCCCAGGCGGCTAAGAAGGCCAACGGCATCCTGGCCTGTATCAGAAATAGTGTGGCCAGCAGGAGCAGGGAAGTGATAGTGCCCCTGTACTCAGCACTGGTGCGGCCGCACCTCGAATACTGTGTTCAGTTTTGGGCCCCTCACTACAAGAAGGATGTTGAGATGTTGGAACGTGTCCAGAGAAGGGCAACGAGGCTGGTGAGGGGTCTGGAGAACAAGTCTTATGAGGAGCGGCTGAGGGAGCTGGGGGTGTTTAGCCTGGAGAAGAGGAGGCTGAGGGGAGACCTCATTGCTCTCTACAACTACCTGAAAGGAGGTTGTAGCGAGGTGGGTGTTGGTCTCTTCTCCCAAGTAACTGGCGAAAGGACGAGAGGAAATGGCCTCAAGTTGCGCCAGGGGAGGTTTAGATTGGATGTAAGGAAAAATTTCTTTACTGAAAGAGTGGTGAAACATTGGAACAGGCTGCCCAGGGAAGTGGTTGAGTCCCCATCCCTGGAAGTATTTAAAAAACGGGTAGATGAGGCGCTTAGGGACATGGTTTAGTGGGCATGGTGGTGTTGGGTTGACGGTTGGACTTGATGATCTTGGAGGTCTCTTCCAACCTTAATGATTCTATGATTCTATGATTCTATGATTCTTAAGAGAGGGAGAACTCAAGGTCCTGAATTTTTAAGTTGTTTTCACATGAAGATGTCATATACACATACTTTTTAAACATAGTCATTTCCTAGTGTTTTGCTGTAGACATAAAGAGTGTTTATTACAGCATTGGTTAAAACATGGTGGCAATTCTGGCCCTTTCTTTTACTGTTGTCCAGAACTCTTTCCACCAGTTTGATTTTTGGCAGATACTATTTGTGCTTGACTTTGGCCTAAAGATTGAACGGTTGTTTTGAAAGTTAGAGCAAAAGTGGAACAGCCATGTTGACACAGGGATATATTCCAGCCTGCTTCACCTGGGAACAGAGTTTACTTGAGAAGAATATTCAACCAAGGTTGTTTGTAGATCTCATCAAAGGATGCTTTGCTCTCGCGATGGCGATAGCAATCCCTTCTTGTGTCAGTTCCCATTAAGTCAATGGCAGTGTAACATTTCCCTTACTATGAGTGGCACAGATGATAAAACCTGTACTTTTTAATTAGGAAATATCATACACACAGACATAAGTCTGGGCAGGAGCTCTGTTCACGGCCGCTTCGTTCATGCTGCTGCCCCTCATTTCCCATTCTGTTTGTGTCTACTCTCTAGTCTTGAGTTGACCCTGATTTGAGGTAGGGGGCGAGGAGAGACTCTTTGTAGTGACAGGAATAAAAGTTTAGATTAAACTAAGTTTGAAGTTTAATTTAAGTTTTCCATTAAAAAAAAGTGTAAGAATTCAATTTTATGCTGAATACAATAAAATACCTTGATTTTAGGAGCTTAGGAGAAAAACAAGGACATGAAAAGGTAGATTTGCAGAGAAAGAGTCTTTGTCCTTTTTTATGGTAACCTATTGATTAGGGCATGCATCCAGAGTGTGAGAGATCTGGACACCAGCCCCTTCTCACATTAATATTTAATAGTTATACAAAAAGAAACAGCATCTTAAGACAAACAGAGAACCTGGTACCATTGCACTGTCAAGCCAATCCCTGGGGCAATGGGAGACTGATAGTCAAATATCGTCACACGGAAGAGTGTGGCTAGGGTTCCTATATCCTGGCATGTCCTAAATGTCAGGTTACTAAGTAAAGAAACATCTTTTCTGCCAATATATCCTACCAAAGCTCACCAGCTCTCCTTTCTTTCTTCACCCTTGTTTACTGCTAAGTAACAGGTCAGGAGAATGCTTGAAGAATGAAACCTACGTATCTGAAAAATAATTAATGAAAAATAATATACAAAGGTTTATAACATTGCCTCTGCCCTTGCTCAGCACTGCTGGGGAGTGGTTTCAGAGGTATGTGGACATATTATAACAAAAATAACACAGTTGTTATTCAAATTAGGATAGTATGTTTCATGAAAAATGAAATCAGGAAGTTAAATTGAAAAACTCAGCTAAATTTAAGTTAAATAACTCTTCTTCTTTAAAAAAAAAACAACTAAAGAAAACATATGCAAAATAACTAAAGGTAGTACAAATAAAGAATTTGGGAATGATGAGCATTCATCCATCATTCTTTTCTCTTATAGAAATACGTGTATGTATATGTATATATGTCTCTTCATATGTATTTTATGGCATATATTTATATGCTTTCAGCTATGTTTATTTTCCTTTTCCTGTTAAGTTTGTCACCAATAGAAAACACTTCTAGTTAAAAGGTCTTTCTCTTATATGCAGTATATCCTGTTCCGTATTATCAAGCAGAATTGTTTCTGAACAAATTAATGTACATATTTAGCCTTGCAAACAAGCAGATGTGATCAATCAGTCTGGGTGTATCCATAGTAATCGTTTTCCTACTTTTTAGCTCCCCAGACTAAATTTGACCCCTTGGCCAGCGTCAGGCACAGAGGACAGAGGCTTCAATGAATGAGCAGGAGCAAACTGCTCAGCACCTAATGCGGATCCTGAGGCAGGATTAACCTAGACTTGACTTAATTTTAAGGTGTAGAGCAAATCAGTCCTCTTAAGTGAGGTAGCTGTTCCCAGTCCCCTGGAACAGTTAGGTCCACTGTTTCCTCAGTGGAAAGCAGTGGATGTCTTTCAAGGTCTCAAGAAGCAGGAGACTATGTCCAAATTTAGATAAATTTAAGGTTCTTTCCTTTGGGATCCTTTGAAAACATCTTCACCCTTCCATTGACTTTATTGGGAAATTAAGTGTCTACGGCTGTAGGAATAAGTCATATTGAGGTTTCAGGCAAAAAGTTAAGTGTCTGTGCTAAGCAGACTGTTTTCAATACTCTGTTTCTACAAGTTCTGTAGGTAGAGCCTGGATTCAAATATACACAAGTTCACCCCATAATAACTTTTGATTTTGTGGGCTGATAGCTGGGGTCAAAGCAGTCTACACTTTGCTATCAAAATACCCATTCAGAGGAGACTATAAATATATGTGAAGATGGTATGAAAATAATCTTCTTTAGGTCAAGTGTTCATCCAAATTACTTGATTTTGAAAAGTTTTCTAAGAAACCCACCGTGTAAATTCACTTGTTATGTATACTTCCGTGGTTAAAAGTTAGATACGCAAAACAAAATATATGTTCTGTGTATTTAAATTGTAGGATTGATCTGCAGTTCTTTATGGGACTTTACAACAAGGTATTCACAAATTGGCAGCCTCCCCTATTTCTTCAAGGAGCAGACATTTAAAGAAAGCTCAGACAACCAGCAACGTAAGTGAAATTCTTCAGGAAGTACTGCTTTACCTGCAGCAAACCAATATACATGGAGAGGTTTCTGTTATCTGTATTCTGCATTTTGCCCGAACACGGGCCAAGAGGAACTGGACTGGAAATCATCTCAAAAATTGGCAATATGGAGGACAGGAGGTTGCTCTTCCAAAAACATGTGCTTTAGTTGGAACAAAAGCTCAGAGGAGTGAACCCCTCTCTTATTCTGGTTGAACTCCTCATTTATGAATCTGTAGAAATTTGGATCCTGCAAATAGTTGTGTTCATGCCTGCTTGATTTTAAGCACAAGCAGCACAGCTGAAATCAGACTATTGACATGCCTGGAATTCAGATTACAGAATGCCTTTGCAGAGCTGGGCACACTTGCTCACCGCACCTTTTAAGTGAGCCAGTATATAACGGCAGTGTCAAGGAGGAGGACATGGGGCACTGGCAGCAGCAAAGGCTGCAAGTAATAAAAAGCGCTTTTCTAATTGGCTGCAATAATGTTTAAATTTTCTAATAAATAACATTCACACATGTCACAAATAAGCCCTAGGTGGAATGTTCCAATAGAGATATTTATTTGGTATACTGAACAGATTACATTTACAGAGTTGTACTGCACAGCGGGGAAATCACTCTATACGGAGTGACAGGGCAACGGCCTTATAACCATCCAGTCCCTTTTATAGCGAAGCACTTAGGCACGTGAGTATTGATTTCAGTGGAGCAGCTCACGCTTAGTATTATGGATCTGTATTGCTGAACGGGGTCGTGGAGCAGTGCAGAAACCAAGCAACCTTTAGGAAAATATTTATAGGATCCAGGTGGGGCGTGATAAGCCCAAGTTCAAGTGAAAGAGGAAGACTGATTGCTTGCCTCCTTGTTCTTAATATTATGCCCTTATATTACAGGTATAACTGTCAGACAGCTTATTTTTTAAATGTGTTAATAATTGCATTCTGCAGAATGCAATTCTCTCTCTGTCAAGAGAAATATACTCACAACAATTAATTCATTTTTTAATTAAGAGATTTCATACTATTTGGTACCTTAAGCCATGCAGCTGCTAGCGTTTACTGCATGTCTCTGTATGTGTGTTTGGCCCTTACTTCTGTCAAAATGTTCTCCTCCGAGCATTTCTTTTTTTCCTGTTCTGTGCAGGGATGCATGAGGGAACGAGATGAAACCTGACTAATATTGTTTGGTAATATGGTTGTTTGCAGTTTATTTGTTCTCTGGTGGATTTTATTATAGCTGCTGAATTTTTACTCATTAGTTTAATGGTGGTTATTTTGCAGATTTCTTTTATCCTGTATTTTTTATTGAATCCTTATTCACAATACCACAGTGATTTGAATATGCTCTTCATGATGCAAAATTTAATTAGCTACTAACTAAGTAAGTGGTCCATTAAAATATTATTCAGATTGTTCAGGGAAATGTTTTGGTAAACATTTTCTTTGGAAGTTGACTTTTTGGTAAGGGAAATGGAAAAAGACAAATGAATGTTGCTGTTTATTTTGTCTCTCAGCATGCAAAGGGTAAGATAGCGTGCATCTGAATTACATCTCCATTTGCAGTGGGGGAAAGGACCTTGCCATTAGAGGAATCATAGCATCCATTTACTATGCAGTTCAGGTCTAGACTGGCTATACTGTAGTCCATCAAAAAGTATTTTAGGGGAAAGCTGCTCATAATGTAGCAGAGAGCTCCACTGTTTGAATGATGATGATGATGATGCACCGCAGTTGCTGAAGCCACATAATACACATTGCTGGAAAATGTCCCGAAAAAGATTTGAGCTGGAAATAAAGATATACATTGTGTGTATTTAAGTATGGCTCCATTCACTAACAAGAGAGACTTTAATTATACATGGGTTTTCACAAACAAGTTAGTTCAGAGAGTGTTCAATTCACAAAGGTCTCTTTCTCTATACTCTGGGCTCCCCGTTCTAAGCAGTTTTGCAGCTATTGAAACAGCTGCACAATTTTTGATTTGGTCATGGATACTTTTAATGTGCACATAAAATGAAGAGGAGAGGGAGGGAACATCTCTCTGCCAGCTCCATGCAGAAGAGTGAGCCAGCTTGGTATCTGAAGAATATTGAATGGGTCTGTGCTGACCTCATGGAGCTGGAAATCAGACCTCCCTAAATCACACGCGCAGCTTTGATGGCGAGCGGTTTGCCAAGTGGCAGCAGATCCTTTGGTGGTGAGAGGGAGGGAGAGAGACTTGTTAAGTAGAGAGGTGAATGGGAAGAGAAAAGGTCAACTATTAGAAGGAGAGAACAGCATGTGAAGCAAAGGGACTAGAAGAAATGTCAGAATTACAAGGGAAGACAATTTCTCTCTCACGACAGCGTACTGAAACCTTTTAGCCAGAGATCTGTGGTCAGAGGCTGTCCTTCATCCCCCAAATAAACTGTTTATTTTAGTACCATGAGGCTTCTTTCTGCATTCAAGAACGCCCTGGTGTGAAGCATCAGCTGCTCTCTGCTGAGGTGTGGCCATGGGGAAATATAGTCAACATTTTAGTCGTGGTGTTCATGCAGCCGCGGAGTATGGAAACATTTATATCTAGGAAGCATGTTTAAACCAATGCTACGGGTAAAGGGAAAATTAAAGTGGGAGGCAGAGATCCAAACTGGAAGTCCTCCGGCAGGAACTATTATTCTTTGAGTTTTATTCTATTCATTTGGCAGATCAGTAAGCCTGTTGAGGGAGAAGTTCATCTGGGGGTTGAACTGGAATAAAAGACAGGGTCTTAGGGGAATATGGAAGAAGTGAGCCCTTCAACATGGCTAGTGGGATTTTTTTTCTAGGTTAAAGGACGCCTTTCTGGTCCAAAAAGGAAGCCAAACCCAGGTAACATTCAAAGTGCTCTACATGGGAAAAAGCCATGTCCAGGAAAGATGAAAAGGTCTCAGGGTACCTTTATAGCCAAGACTGGTTTCTCAAAGAACTAACCTATTGGCTTTCTGGCAGTTCCAAAAACAGGTAGATTTTTCCATCAGCATAATAGATGATACCTCATTTATTATGAATTTACATCTTTAGGCTCACCTCCCGTGTGAATTGTTTGTAGTGTCAGTGCTTGCATTGCAACCTTTCTCTCCTCTGGGGCAGGAATAGGAGCTCCTACCTATTTCTGTAACCACTTACTTCTACAAAACTCGTAAAAATGTAGCACCTTATCAAATGGAGTTAAAATTGGATAACATCTGAAATTGTTATGGTGAGAATGACAGATACATACGCATACATGTGTGACAACATATACATACATTGACGATCACAGAGCACTACCATGTGAGCTTTATATCCTTAGGAAACCAGATAAATTATAGTATTTCAGGCTGAAGAAAATAATTATGTTTGTCTTTTGTTGATCTGAAAGGTTGAGAGTTTGAGTATCAATAAGATTGTAATAAACCAAAAAATTTGGAAATTAACTAGATATTCTAACATTTTCAGGCTTTTTTTCTCCCAAAGTATTTGCAAGACTTCCTAGGTATTGCTAACTTTGTGGTTCTCAGCTCATTCCAAAACTTCAGTGGAAAAATGACATCTAAATCTGAAAAGAAAATCCAAAACCCCAAACCCTCCCCCCAAAAGAACAAAAGAACCTTAACTATGGATGCAGGTTTCTAGACAGTTTTTCCTCTCTCCCATGCCATGTTGGAGCAGTTGGAGTCTCTGGGGGATCAGGATGCCTTCCTGCCATAGAGATTTCATACAAGGGCACGCTGCAGGGTCCTCTTACACAGATGGACAAGGCAGCATCTTTCCAGAGGAAGGATCTTCTCCATTTCCCTTCCTTACCTTTCCCCAAGTGAGTGTGGAGAAAAACATAGCGTCATAACATTCCCATCATAGTGGGAATTTGTGCCTGATAGCTGTGGGACTCATTGAAACTGTTAGAGACATCCTAGAAATTACTGTTCTTGTGAGAGCCAGATTGGACGGGGAAAGATGAAAAGGCATTGCAGGAGATGAGGGTGGAAGAGGTTGACTAGTAAGCCCCTGTTATCCATCTCAGGCTCCCTCCCTCCCTCCCTCCCTCTCTCTCTCCTCAATGCAAAACATGATCATCCAACTGGCACTTTAGCTTGCAAACAAAGAGCAGCAGTTTTCTCTTGTGTGTACTGTTTCAGGTTTCAGTAGTGCTTGAGTAGTGTTGCTTTTAAATGTTTATATTTTATTCAGAAAGCTTAATTGGGAGTTTTTCCTATCCTGTTGAAGCTATGGATGGGAAAAGTTAAAAAATGCTAGCAAATTACCACTGGCAAGTAATTTTCAAAGCATGAGGCAGCACAAATTCTCTTTAGAGGACCAGCAGTCAAGGACCATGGTGAATGGACAGTGAAGTCATGTTTTCATTGCACTTATATCACAACAGTGTCAGAGACAAGGGATCCCTGATCTCATCTCCTTTTTTTTTTTCTATGTAGTTTAATCGGGTAATATCACTCCTTTTATGTTTTGAAGAGTAATGGAGTAATTAAATGACACTACGAATAGTGTGTATTGCAATGTGCATGTTTTGGGCAGGTCTACCCCAACATGGGTCTCTGTAAAGCATGTGTGATTCTGCAGGTGACATGCCTGAGATGCCTGCTCATGCTTCTTCAATGGCTCAAACACAGCTGTGGCATCCCACTTCCTTTCTTCTCCTTTCTGCTTCCTTCTTCCTCACTGCCTGGCAAGATTCCTCACTGAAGACACTGTATCCATCGCTCCTGGTATCTAGTGCTGCAGACGGGTGTTAATCTGCCAAACTTGCTTGTTACGCTGAACTATACAACAAAAGTGCTTTCTTCCTTTGAGCTATGTCTCAAACCAAAGAGGTTTAAAGAAAGGAGTTAGAGATAGGATCAAATGAAAAACTGAGGAGAACTCAAGGATATTTCAGTGACACCAGGGCCCCTTCATTAGGTGATTTGATCAGGTGCATTTGAAAAAAAAAAAGAAATCATAACATGCCACTCTGCTTGTACCTATCCCTATATACTTTACTACCAAAATGGTGGTTGTGTGCTGCAGGCATATGTTTTCATGAGAGCCTGGAGGAGATGGTTTCTCATGCAGGTTAGCACAAAACCCTTCTGCAGAAGCCACTGCTCCAGAAATTCAGTAGGTCTCCAGTGAGTCTACCTGGCTCATCCTCATGAGTAACTTGGGATCCTATCATGAAATACACTCCCACTAAGGTTAACAGATGGTACAGTTACTTCCAAGAAGTAATTTCAATGCTTCTACTGTTTTGGTGCTTTCTGTTAACTCCTCTTCCAGAATTTCTTGTGAGAGATCAAGCTATCGCAGGAACATTAAAACCAAGGGGTTGATCTGGATACTAATCCAAAATACAGGTCTTTGTATTAAAACTTATACTGACTTATATGGAAGGACTTAGAGGAAAAAGAAAGAAGCATGAATCCATTTCCAAAGTTGCTATGCTACCTAGCCAGTTTCTTCTAACTACTTTTGATCTCAAAAGGTGGAGACATGGGAAACTTTTTCTTAAATCAATAGGTCAGTAGTTTTCTGTGGAGTCGGTGAAAGGCATGACGTTGGCATGTAGCCATTTTAGGTTACGGGAAAGATGAATGGGCTTTGCAAGCTCTTATTAGTGGTGCTGTCCGTATATATACTTTAACATACTGCCACTTAGTGATAGGAATGCAGTACGGCAAGAGAAGCTGCACTTAGCTTCCATGAAGGCGTAGACATCTGCCATAAAACAGCTCGTTTATTGTCACTCTGTTAGGTGCGTTGGGGAGGCGGGGGAAGGGAGGGTGTTGGTTTGGTTTCGCCTGGGTTTGGTTTGGTTTTTACATAAATAGTTTGGTGATAGTCTTTTGTTTCCAGTCATCAGAGGTTGTGAAGCTATTACTAGTTGAAGTCAACGTGCCTCTTAGATTAAAGCCTTTTACTTGTATATTTACACATTTTCTTCATCGTTTCAGACAGCTCTCTCCCATGCTTTGCCTGCGGCCCATCTTGTATTTAAAGTTGATTGTGGGCCTGATATCTAGAGAGAGAGCTTATCTGAATCTTACTGAATCCAGTGAACATTAGCCTCAGAAATAGGGCAGAAGAATTGAGCTCTTATATTTTGACTGGATCCTATCTTGACTCCCAAGCTATGTTCTCTGGGTTTTACCCTGCGTGAGTTATCCAAGAGCATAAAAATCCTTGTAGGAGGGACTGCTACTGATGTAGTTTCCTGTTTGTCGTTATTGTCCTGAGCATGAGATAAAATGACTCGTCTCGGTTTAGTCACAAAAAAATGTAATATTCCCTGACTGTAGGACTTATTGTCATTACGAAAATGTAGGACTAATAGGGTCTTCCTGATTTTTCAATCCAGTTCAATATTACCAAGGGTGATGGGGTAGCACACATTGTCTCTGTCATGAATTTGACAAGCTCCACATTAAAACTGTTCTTTTTGGGGGGTTGCCCCCATTTTTCATGTGGGAAAGCTTTCTTTTTGCTTCTTTCTCTGTATAGAAGAAACTATTGCAATCTCTTGGGTACCTTTATTATGAGCTAAACTCATTTTATGACAAGGCTGATGCTTAGTTTTTTTTTTTTCCTTCAGAAGTTATCCTGATACACTTCTAGAAGGCAGTGTTATCCTCTTTTGGTCCTTGCTTTGGTCTTCTAATTTCCATTCTAAATGTGAGCTTAGACCCTGTCTTTTTGCCTCTTATATTATGATCAAAAAGTAAAGATGAAGGATCTTTTCCTTATCATTTAGACAGAAGGAGATTGATTTGGGAAAAGAGATTGCTACCACTACAAGTTACATTTATGTTGTCTTGCTGGTGAATAAAATGAGATAGGTATCAAGGTTTTTTGCAAGTCCTTCTATCTCTTTGATTAGTTTTAGAAATGATAGTAGTTTAAAGATCTCTTCTCCTGGTGATTTCTTTGTACTTTCCCACCAATTGCAGTAATAATTGCAAAAGCAAGTGGTGGAATGTGAGGTTTTAACCCATATTTTATGGGTCACAAATGGGCTCTAAAAACACTGCAGTCTTGCAATTTCATCTAGAGATAATTATTAGATAATACCAGTAGTAAATTATTTGCTGCTCATATACTTCCTAATATTCACTACTTGCAGGTAATTATTCCACCATTTTAAAGAGAAAGTACATTTGAGACCATTTGCTAGCGCTTTTAAGAATTATACACACAATGAGCAAACCATTGCCCCAGCATTTGAGCTTACCCAAAGTACCCAAAGTACACATGCTGGACTAGAATCAGGTATGCCACTGTCAATCCAGACCGAGAGTCCTGGAGTTACTGACCTTCATAGAGTTGCCTCCTCATCCCTGGCAGATCTCAGTAGAATTGCTCTGGGTTCACACGGGTGTAAGAGAGGCCAGAACCTTCCTTTTTTGTATCATGTCCTAAATGCACCTAAATGTCTCCATCAAATACATGGGAAGTTTTTGGTTCAGAAAACCTGTTTTGGTTCAGTTGACTTGTTCAGATGACTGCTACCCAGTATGGTAAGAACTCATGCAAGACTTTTCTGTCTTAAAGTAGAACTCAAAGGCTGAAAGAGAGGCCATGAAACCATTTTGACAGCACAAGCATAAAGGGTTTAAACTTCCCATTTCCGGGATAATATTGTAAAAATAGGGAGGATTATCAGCCTGTATTTTTGGAAAAGCTAACTCACTTGGTGATGGCTGGCATTAACCATTTTACTGCAGAATATTCAACCACATCATCGCCTATAACTTACATGCAGAGTAGACTGTGCACTATATTTCTAATAAAATCCATATTCTATTTGCTTGTCCTTTCCAGAGACCTCAAAACCACCTTTTCTGTTTTAAATTATAATCAATTCAGGCAACCTAGATTGTTTCCACACTACCACAGACCTAGCTGCCTCCTGCAAAACAGTTCTCCTATGGTCAAGTAATTGAAATGATAAATTTAATGGTAAATTAAATTAATCCAAAACACACTCTTTACCTCCAAGAAAGTAAGATTGGAAAGAAAAATACATTGACAGCAATTTCACTACTAATGTATTGTGCTGAAAGCTCTGCATGAAGTTGGTTCTGCCACTGACAAGATCACTTAGAAGTAATCAACAAAAGTGCCAGGGTAGCTTGGACTGAAGCATTCAATATCTCTGTGAGGGAAGGTCTTCTGCAGAAGTCTTTACAATGTCTCATCACTCCCTTTCTAGGCAAACTTTTTTCTGTAAGCAAATCTACTGCATTATGCCTCACATGTTTTTGTATTCGGATCTGGAACCCCTCCAAAATCCAAAAAATCCTTTAAAAATTCTATTACATTGTGTAAAGACTCAAAAGAAAAAAACCACCTGCTTCAGTTCTGATTAATGGTAACAATGGCTGAGTCACACTAATAAAATTATACTCAGTCCTCAAAACTGGGACTTAAGGAGTTCCCCTCTAGTGAAACCACCAAAAATAGTTCCCTGTTCAGTGTGTTGGGAGTGCACTTTCCATTACTGGAGACCTGAAGAAAAGGAACTAAGTCCCAAATCCAGGGGAACTCTGTATCAGTATCACCTTTTTGGTTCCAGTTCCCCCTTTTTCACAAGACTCGCTGCTTGAGCAAATGCCCCTTACTAAAACTGCTGCTGGCAGACGGAGGGGACTTGTCAGAGCTGTGCCTGGAAGCTCACAAGGCACGCTGGCATGGTATCTGTGTTAGCTAATGCCATCAGCATCTCTTTCATGAGTACTTAAGTCATCCCAAATTTTTTAAAAGACTTGTCATTGTTTCTCAAGTAGATAAAAGCTTCATTACATTTCAGGCTACCGATGCTGCTTTCTTCATGAGCTAGGTGATGTTAAACACCACTAAAAATTGATAAAGAATCAAATCGCTGCCTAATTTACAAAATAACAGTCAACTGACACCACATTAAAAGGCTGATCAGCCTTCAAAATTATTGCAGCGTGTTTATTTTTTAGATCATTTTTAGTCTTTGAAATGTCAAATGCAGTGATCCATCTGAGCTGCAAATGTGGATGAACACACACAGGAATGTCATCCGCTTGGAGAAGAGTTGAAAGCAATTGCACATGGGTTCATTACAGAACTTATACCTGTTCTGCATAAAATTCATGAAGAACAATGTAACCAGCCAGCCTCCGTTCTGCTACTTAATCGGTTTAACTTTTGAGCATACCCACCTTTTATCTAACACGCCATTCAGGCATGCAGGAAAGCCAGGGTTGTTGTACGTGCCCCCTCCTGCCCCTTCTGTTGCTGAAACTCATGAACCTACAGCCCCTCATCACACATTTCTGATGCAACTCTGAAGCTACGTACGGCGATACACTTTTAAAGCGGGAGCCTAAAGCAGGTCTCCTCAAGCCGTATTCAGGCTTCACCAAAGAGTTGAGCTTCTGCAGCCAGAGGTCTCTATAAACAGGGCATACGTACTCACCTATTCTGTGTACAGAGGTAGCTAGGAAACTAATGAACTTTGGGAATACGCAGCCCAGCTTACGGGCTCTGTAGAAACCGTTCCTTCTTGTGAATTGCAATGGCATTACATGAGTTTCTACTGACGTTGCAATTTCTTGAAAGGCTGTGGTTGTTACTGGTTTTATTGCAGAGGCTCATGCTGTACAGGACTAAACAGCTGAGCTCCTTGACCCCAAGTGAGTGCTGAACAGTGCGTGGGAGAAAACAGAACTAAAATTATACTGGAGCATAAAAGTGGAAGAGTGGAGTACTTAAAAGTACTACCAGAGCTGAACCTCTCAGTATGGATGACATCTGGAGAAGGTTGTGAAAACGTTTCATTCTGTCACTGCAAACAGTGGGTGCCAACAAAAGAAGAAACCAAGGAAGAGGGTGGTTTTATTTCTGAATAATTTTATTTTTTAAATAGTTTTCTGTTGACTTGGGCAAAAATTATTAATTACAATCTCACTCGACATAGCCTGGTGTGTGGTGAATTTTATATATATGACTTCATCTAAATTGTAAGGATAGAACGGCTATTTTTTCCCACAGTTTAATGTCTTGGTGCACTGTGGTTTCCTTCAATAAAGTGGTGTAGAAATAATTCATAACAATGTCAACTATTTTATTTCATGGAAAACCAGATCCTCTTTATCTCTGGTATCCCATTTAAACAGCTTGCTGTTATGGATAGTTTAGGGAATTTTAAAGCGATGTAATACAAAATACAATTTGTTTCTTTCAAGCTAATCTGAAGAACTGTATTCTTGATCAGTCACACAGAGAACAGGTAGATAATTCATTTTAATAAACAATTTCTAAAAACCATGCAAGCAAGACTGGAATGATGTATACAGAATGAGGGATACAGAATTCTGCCTCGTCAGATCTGAAAACATGCATTCACCATCGCTAAAACTTGTTATTAAATGTGGTTAATAGATTGAAAATGCAACATTTGTGATATTGTTAGTGCTAGAAAGAAAGCTTATAGTAAGGCTTTTACCAGCAAAGCACTCAAGAATCTGTCTAAATCTTGGTGAAATCAAAAGGTGTTAAAATCCATGTATAATGTTAAAGATGAGCCTACATCCTTTGTTGAATATATATGGACTCGAATGTATGCCTTTCTGAACGTGGGTATCAATGCAAACGTCATTTCAATTATTTTTTCCAGTCGTAATTACATTGCAAAACAACAGACTTAGTGGATGTGTACTTCTGGTCCCAATGTGCTATCATCAATAAAAGTTTACCAGAAGCAATTGTCTCAAGAGACTATAAAGTGAAACATTTTTGGAGGCATCTCCAAATAAAACTCTGTAATTAGTAACCATTATCTCAAGTGTCTAGAATAAAAGATTCATTAGCACTAGGTTTAAACCAAACAAAAAAGCACCAACAGTTTTCTCTCTAAATTTAAGGTTTAAATTTATAACTATCTTACACTTAATTTCAAGCTGTTGTCACTTCTTGAGTTTCTAGAGTTTTTGTACTTTTTCCCACTAGTAAATATTCACATTGTTTTGTTCTGGCAACCCTTGATACCAGCAATTTCTCTAACATGGATCGGATGGCTGGTTCTCGGTAAGATCTGGTACATAAACAGGCAGACGCATGTTGAGCTATCTCTTTTTTTCTAACGTCCTTCAGGGATGGAGACACCAGAACCAAACACACTGTACCAGCTGCCACATCACATCCTATAAGCGATGGTATGGTGTCTCTGGTTTGAATACACGTCCAATGTGTACGTGACAGGTAGGTGTGTTTCAATGTGGCTGAAACATTGCACTGAAAACTTGCATTCAGTACATCGTATAACTTAACTCCCCCAAACTTCCCCCTTTGTCATATTTAATGGATGCATTCTCTCTTGCAAGCTGGACCCATGCAGACCCATGCCAAGCCTATGTCTTTTTTGTCTTAGAATCATAGAATCATAGAATCATTAAGGTTGGAAGAGACCTCCAAGATCATCGAGTCCAACCGTCTTACATGCTACACCCTCCATTTTGACAATTTTTATTAAGAGCAACTGTCCAGTTTCCAATCCATTCACCCACCGCTGGCTCTGTATTGATCCTGCAAAGTGCAGGCTTTTTCATCACAACATCACCCTGTGTCCATCTGAGTGCTGCGCAGAAACCCAACTGCCACCACAGTTCAGAACAACCCTTGCTGAACTTTTCCTCTGGTCAGAAGAGCAACACCGGCATTACGCAATAAAATGCATTTTCCATAAAATCACAAGAACATCTGAAATCAACTTTGCTATTACACTTCCATTCCTTATCACTCACGTTCCACCTCAGCCATTCTGCAAGAGAAACCCCAAGCTGAATGGCCTACAGTGATCCAAGCTCAACCTGTTTGATTATCGTCACAAATTTTTTTCCTGCATTTTTTCTTGTATAGAATCTTTCATGCCAAAGCAAAGCACCAAGCATTGCTCATTTAAAAAAGACCATGAATGAATGTTTTAAAAATAACTAAATCAGTTATAACTTTAAGTAGCTAGGCTTCTGTCCACATTTTTGTATATATTTTCCCTTTGTAAATAAAATAATTGTAAATAAACGAACTGATAATCTTCCTGTTCTAAGTGTTGAGACAATTCAGCACCAGTGAATTAAATCTAAAGATGTATAATACCATCCTAGAGATGGTATTAGTTATTGTTTTAAATAAATTTCTTAGCTAGGTATGTGACAAAAACAGTGTGCTCACATATACACACACAGACAATTTTTGCTTTCTCTTCTCTCAAATTAAGCAGGGATTAATTTCAAAAGAATAAGGCTGCTGCGCATTTAAACACTAAAAAGAGTTAGACAGTTTACAGTGTGCAGAAATATAGTTATTTTTGATAAATCTCCCAAACTCCGAGAAATTACAGATATTGACTGCTCAACAGAGGAAATGAGGACATTTAATTTTATTCATAAGAGAATATGCTAGTGCGTGCATCATTTTCACTTTAAGAAGCTAGGAATTGGGCATAGCATGCAGTCAATGATGTCGAAGGTCTGCCGACTCAGACTTGCAATAAACCTGTTAGAACACTTCTTAAATTTCCCTTGTTTTCAGCCTGTTGAACTCTTTCCTCTCCTACCTGTCCTTTCCAATATAGGAAGAATGAAAGCTCAAAACTTAATGGGGGGAGAAAAAAGGAAGAAATATGCTCGATTTGTCATTTATAGAAATGTAAGTATAATAGCATGTTTTGGTCTGTGAATTTCCCTGCTACTGTTTCATTATCCTTCCTCAGCTGTGTCCCAGATTTTGCAGTTAGCCCACAAATACACTGTTTCTCCCTCATAAGCAAGCAGCCATGCTGAAGTAGAGGTCATCGGGTTTTCGGGTGCCCAGTTGTTTCTGAGAAGCCTTTTCTTGCCACGACTGCCCCGACCAAACTTGCTTCCTTCTAGCAACTCTGAACTGTATCAAGAGCAGTGGAGATACAAAATGTTTAACGATTTTGAAGTAGAAGTTAGACATTTTCTGAAATGATGGAAGCAGAAGAGGAACTCGCACTGAAGCTTCCTTGTAGCTTCAATCAACCATGCGCCATGGTTCTATTGGAAACTAAGCTTCATTAGTTCTGGTGCTCATGGTACTACTTGTTTTTAATTAAATTACTAAATGAGGGATTACATGCAGAGACTGCACTGATACTGTAATTGCTTCCAGTGATGAAATTCTAATTTCAAGCCGTGAGCTTCTGTAATACAAATGGATCTTTTATCTAGCCAGAACGTAGAGCTGCAGTCAGTTAAAAATAAGGTAATAGCTTTATTCACAACAAAAGGGCTGTTCTGACATTAACATCATGATTGTTCTGTGACTTTTTCAAGTAAACATGCATTTAAACATGTACTCATACCAGTACATAAGTCGTACAGAAACTAGAGCTAAGCTTGTTTAATAACAACAGCTGCCAGTTTTCTTGTTACAATCTGAGTATGAGAGACATAAGTATCCATTTTAACAGATTCAGAGTTTGCAAAGGTGTAAGAGCCAATGAGAACATCTATTCTGACCTCAATCATAATAGTGGCTGTAGAACTTGTCAGTAATTTCTGCATCATGTGCAGTAATTTATGGTTGAATTACAGCACAGCATTTAGAAAAGAGTTGCATGAAGAAGATGCATGCTGCCCTTTTAGGTCCTCAGTGCAAAACACACAGAGAGGTAGGTTATTCCAAAACTCCAGGCTCAGGAGATGAAAACGCTTGTGTGCAAGAGTGGTGGCATATGGACATGGACGTTCACCCAACAGAGAATTGGCTGAGCATTGTTTTTAAGAAGATATCAAATCTTAATTTAAGAATGTCACACAACAGTGAATCATCATCTAAATTACGCTTGTTAAGGTTTACCCTTGTTAAATCTTTGTAACCTGTCATTTCATACATTATATTTCTATTTTTAAACTTCTCCCCCTTTTTTTTTTTTTTTTTTACTAAACTAAAACCTGCTTACATCTGTCCATATAGGACATATTTTTCAGCTTTATTTTTATTTTGGCAATATGCTGACATACCTATTATGGTGCAGCTAAGCACCCAGCAGCTGCTTGCTTGCTCGCTTACCCTGCAGTGGGATGGGGGAGAGAACTGGGAGAGCCATGGGTCGAGATAAAGACAGTTTAATAAGTGAAAAAAAAAAAAACCCCAAAACAAAACAAGTGATACAAAGGCAATTATTCATCACCTCGCAGCAGCAGACTGATGCCCAGCCAGGTTCTGAGCAAACTCAACCTTGGAGAGACTACTCCCCCAGTTTTATTGCTGAGCATGACATCATATAGCGTATCAAATACCCCTTTGGCCGGTTGGGGTCAGCTGTCCCAGCTGTGTCCCCTCCCAGTCTCTTGCCCACCCCCAGCCTACTCGCTGGTGGGGTTGGAGGGGGCCACAGCGAGAAACAGAGAAGGCCTTGAAGCTGTGCAAGCACTGTTCAGCAACAGCTAAAACGTTGGTGAGTTGTCAACACCGTTTTGGTCACAAATCTAAAACACAGCACCACATGGGCTGCTATGAAGAAAATGAACTCCCTCCTTTAATGGAAGCAAGCAAGCAGACCTGGGATTTGATTCTTACGGTTCACAGAGCACTGATACCCTGAACCATGTATCCGTGGAGTAAGGCTACGGGTTGAAGTTCCTACAGTAATAATTCAACTTAAATTGCAATGGATGATGGTGAAGCTAAAGAAGCACCTGCCTTCAAGTTTCGTAATTATATTTATTTTGCCACACAGACTAAAAAATAATGAAATGCCACCGGTATTGGAGGAAGTACCTCAAGACAATAAAACATCCATTCCGTTACACATCTGTAAAGGAAAAATAGATGTAGGTCACTTTTCTGACTGCAACCACATTTTAAGTTGCAGCTGCTTAAACAGACAATTTTGATACTGTCCCTTTTTTTCCAGGACAATGGTTTTCCCTGCAAGTCCTGGCTCTATCTCTGCCTGCTTCTTTAAAGATGGCTGTTCAAATTCATTAAGTATGTAGCTCATCAAGGTATTAGTCTGCGTTAGGTGATGTGGTAAAAACCTCATCTCCACACACACAAAAGTGCACAGATGAGCAATGGCAGGAGGGGTAACCCAACTAAAACCCTGCCCAGAGACCTCCAGGCCCATCACAGGAGAGATGTCAGCCCCAGGAGTGAAACCCATCACCACGAGTCAAGGGGAGCAGCTCTCCGGAGCATCGTTTGGACTGAGGGGCATCACTGCCTAGGGGCACAGGACATGTTATGGGGTGCAAGGGAAGAGTGTTTTGGGATTGCACGGGACTTACTGGAGGATGTGCAGGGGAGGAAGTAACTGGTGAGTAGGCAAAGTGGTCCAGGAGCCAGGGGGTGTCTGAGGGTAAGACCATGGGAAAAGCTGGCTACTAGAAGCACCAGGAGAGTCCCATCCAACTGCTGGAGAGATCTTGGGGCTTGGGGGTTGGCTGAGAGACCTGCGTGTGGGTGTGCACGAGGCACCTGGAGACAAGAGGATCCAGGGGCAGTTACCAGACAGGCTGTATGTCGGAGCCCAGTTACTGGAGAGAGCCACATTGCATATATATCTGTATTTTTCCTACAAACGGGCCTTCATCCCGATCAGCCAGAGAGGAGAACAAGATGAAGCCACGAGTGCTGTTTGTGTTCACATGTGTCTGCCTGTGTTGATTTGTGCAGCTGGACAGGTATTTATGTACATGTATTGTACACATGCATTTGTGTGCATGCCTACTGAGAATACATCCCCAGCCTCGCCACTGGTCAGAGCTGGGTGCCTGGAGCTGTGGCAGCCTTGTCTCCACAGGGCTGCCAGATTTGGCAACCCCTATGAACCTGTACTGACATTTCAACATAGGTAGTTTTACAAACGTTGAAGACTTCTGAATCAGCTTCAATCTAAAAGTACTATACATACGGAAGCGTAACAGCAGTGACCTTTGTTTTGTTCGTTCATGTTGAAGTGTCCCTTTTTTAATAAAAAAAAGTAGTAATGCCTTTAGTAATGCCTCCCTTTCTGCCACGTTGTTGTGGTTTAACCCAGCAGACAGCTGAACACCACACAGCTGTTTGCTCACTCCCCCCCCAGCGGGATGGGGGAGAGAATCAAAAAAAAAAAAAAGGTAAAACTCATGGGTTGAGATAAAGACAACTTAATGGGGCAGAATAGAAAGGGAAAATAATAATAATGATAAAAGAATATACAAAGCAAGTGATGCACGATGCAATTGCTCACCACCTGCTGACCGATGCCCAGCCAGTTCCCGAGCAGCGGGCCCCCGGTCAGCTTTTCCTGAGTTTATATGCTGAGCATGACGTCATACTGTGTGGAATATCCCTTTGGTCAGTTGGGGTCAGCTGTCCCGGCTGTGTCCCCTCCCAGCTTCTTGTGCACCCCCAGCCTACCCGTTGGTGGGGTGGGGTGAGAAGCAGAAAAGGCCTTGACCCTGTGTCAGCACTGCTCAGCAGTAACAAAAACATCCCTGTGTTATCAACATTATTCTCATCCTAAATCCAGAACACAGCACCACTACTAGAAAGAAGTACCAGCTGCTAGAAAGAAAATTTACTCTACCCCAGCAGAAACCAGGACACACATCTATGTTAGTATTTTAGTTTGAAAAGGTATCTGGCAACTTACTTTATTAGAACGTAAGAACTTTTTTCTCTAAGTTGGTAAAGTTCATCCAAGTTCAGAGGCACCTTCTGCCAGACAGGTAAGAAATACCGCTGTCACCTCTATTGTCTGTCTCTTTACAGCACGCCAATAGCATTGCTCTGGCACTGCATGTGGAAAGCAGACTGTTGAAATCAACTGTGTATGGTACATGCAGATCCCACTTATTTTATTATTTGTATTAACCTCAGCTCATTTCAATTTTAAGTGAGTATTTTGATTCAGGTATAAGGCAGTTTTTGTTGTATAATATGTTTTATTCTTCTTCTTCCACCTTACACCCCTAAAGGTCCCAGCGGCCTCCATTTCTACCATTTGACTATTTGCAGTGTTTCAAAGTAACCATCGGGTGCCTGTCCTTTTTAGCATCTAATTACACTTTGTAAGGGCTTGATTACCAAAATGCATTAAACAATAATTAGATGAGGATAATTTAGATCCAAACAATAAAGTTGAAAAGAACAATATAACTGGTAATTGGCCTTGACCAAGGTAAATAATGTCCTCTTTTTTATTTACATTTGGTTTTCCCCATAAACTGCCTACTGGGTTGTACAGAAGTAAGAGGCTAGCAAAAATCTGAATCCCCATCCATCAGTATTAATCTCACACTTTACTGAGGCCCCATCCATTTATCTTTCCGACACAAATTAGAAATTCAAGAGTTTTAACAAATGAGCCTGCAAATGTAAACTTATTAGGCCATATATTTTTACTACACACTGTGCAGTGCCCTCCACAAAGCTGTCCCTTCAGAGAGTGTTTTCCTATTTTGTGTTATTGATGGCAGCTAACTAATCACATTTTTAATGTTGTCTTTGGGGAGGGCTGTTTGAGTGAATGTGCAAACTAAACTACCCAGAATAAATCTACCTTATTAAATGCTTGAAATTATGTGTCTTTTACGATAAAGAAACTCTCGAGCATTGTTACATTTGCTAACCTTCTTTTTGCAGAAATCAAAAGACCGGGATTAATTAAAATAATACATCAAAACAGGGGTTTGTACAGAATGTGTCTGCCCGTGAGAGAAAGGCCAAGAAAAATTGGTTAATTGGTCTCTTCATCCCCGCTCTCTTTGCCTCCATTGAAATATCTTTAAAAATTGCTTTTAAACTAACCTTTTTTAGCTAAATGTTGTAATTATCTAGGCTCTCAGAGAATTTACTAGTGAATGGATCAAAACACAAACCTCGAGACACAGCCCTCCTCCTGCACTTGTCACAGGAGTTTGTCAAAGCTTCTGCATAGCAGGGAGACTCTCTGAACAAAGCATTTCAGATTTTACAAAATCAGGTTATTTTACTGATAACTAATTCCCAAAAGTTTCTGTTAAGTGATATGTTTAGTTTTCTATCTGCTTTTTTTAAGGCATCGTTGTTTGTATAAGTCTTTAAATCTGTATAATTTTAGAGAAGACTGGGAGAAGAAGGGACTGATCTGAATGGCAGAGGCTTTTCTACAAGATCATGTTTAAAAGCTTTTAATATGCACAGATAAACATCTTTGACCAATGATATCCATCCTGTTTTATCTCATCATTCTTAGCGTTTAACAAAATGATGTAATTACTTCAAGGATCTTTATTACTTTGCTAAAAGGCGGGTTAAATCATTTTAACCAATGATCAGTAGAAATGCTAATTGCCCTTTTATTGCTCCCTTCCCAGCAGCAAATACAAACATGGGTGATATCTGGATTCTTAACTTTAAAAATCAGGCATATTATCTGTTTCCAAGATTTGAGCCGTGAAGCTGGTTTGGTTTGATTGGGATCTTTAGGACTGTTCAGTGTAGTACATTTCATTAGTCACTCCTATAGAAAACGCAGAGAACATTTTCTGGTTTTCAGAGAGGTAGGAAATGAAACTTGAGGACTAATGATTTTATTTTTTAAAAAAGGGAAATATTAATTTTAAATATACTTCCTCATATAAAGAAAGGGTGACAGTTTTACAAAGCGAGGCAGGGGATGCAGTTTGCTTTACACGTGTAACAGTGCAGATGTCTGCTTTTGCTCTAGTCACCATTTAAAATCAGTTCCCATTTGTAGCAGTTGTTTATAGCAACGGTTCCATGAAAATGAAAACCAAGCACCACAGCTCTTGATATCAGCCCAAAGGAAAAAGAGCTTTAGCGCAGGATAAGAGTAAGCCTTGTGAAAGGCATGCAAATTTTGTTTTACTTTTCTCTTTTCTTGCTCAAATACTCCAGCCAGTGCAATGGACCGGTTAGTCATAATTTTTCTTTTCTTAGACTTCAGATTCTACAGTACTTGGTAATTAATAAATTACTTGGATTATTTTGCATCAACTGTATTTTTATATTAAACATATGGTTTTGCAGCTTTTGTCCCAAGCAGATTTATTAGATGTAGTCATATTTTTAGCAAATTACTTGAAATTCCGTTTGAATTTTATTATTAATATGTACCAACTGAGAATGCTGTAGGTGCCACGACAGTAGTAAAATTATCTAGCAGAATTTCAGAGCAATGAATATTCTGCCATTTCAATACAATATATATCCTATAAATAGCACTGTAATGCGTATGAAATTACAAATACTGTTATGTTGTCGAAACCCTATGGCTTGTGCTATAGAGGAGGTCAGGCAAGATGATCATAATGGTCCCATTTGGCCTTACGATCTATGAATTTCTGAGAGTTATAGGTATAGTTTAAGTGCACCCTCAGCATGAGTTGCCTTATTATTTAGCAGAAAGGGGGAAAAAGTAACCTTGTTCATGCTTATACTGTAATACAGTAGGTCAACACACATTTTACCCATAGGGTAAATAAGTTTTTTCTTTTTTATATAAAAAGAGCAGGCAATTTAACGTATCTCTTTCTTTGCATATACCCACAGACCACGGAGATGTGTATGTGTAACCTGCTAATCTTTCTGTTTGTGCTTATTCTTTTGCATTTAGCTATAGTCAAGAGCTAAGCTCATGGGAAGGGGGTCAGCTTTGTATAATAGAATATATAGGGAGAGATGGAGCAGTTGTCTCTCTTACATGCTGATGAAGTTACTTGCAATCTAAAGCAAAACAAAAAGCAAGTTAATGGAAGTTTGTTTATTCTAACATCCAACCTAAGAGACTGAGCTAAGGAGAAACCTTTATTTGCCCAAGCGGACCTGGGAAAATGAGAAAATCCCCATGAATTACATGAAGGTACTTACAGAAGCAGGGGAGATTGCTTTTAATCAAACATCAATAGATATCTAGTTGAAGGATAAATGGAAAGTGTACATTTTATTAGAGCTGAGGGAATATGGCAAAACATTTTCCATTAATACTTGTTCAAAATTTTAAACACATTTCTTGCCCTCGCTCTGTTGTGTTTCTCTGACTTGCCTAGCAAAACATTTTATCGATAAGGATATTGAAGGATACAGAACTTGAAGAAATTTTGTAATGTAGTTTCTGAAATTATAAATCAGGCATTCACGTTTACTTAGGAGACAGATAAACTCATGGAAGAAAGTTTAAAATCTAATTTCCCTTTTCAGAAACTGCCATTTAAGTTCTACTGTCACAAGTATTTTGACTGCAAAACTTACCCTGAGAGCTGATATTTTGTTTTGTGGCTGTTGTAGTCATTCTTTTCCATTCTCCTTTTCTTGCACTACTTCAGAATAAATCTAACAAAAGACATAACTAAGTTGAGAGGCAAAGAAAGTAAAACAAGGGATGAGGATTTTTTTTTTAATGAATGAAAAAATTCCAGGATTGAACAATAAAATTTCCACATTCCAGTATGGTTAAATTAGAACCAAAGCAAGAAATTCGTGTCTTGTTTTCTTGTTAAAATCTGAGAAAAAGCAGAGGACAGGATCTTATCCATAAACATAGATCTCCCTAAGAAGAATATGGTGCACGAGCCTAAATATTTAATTCTGTTCTACCAACTTTAACTTATCTACGAGATTTCCAGATCAAGTCATTGCATGGTAAGAAGAGATAACAGTTTATTGATAGATATTAACCCCATTGTTGAAGAACAGGGTAACTAAGGAAATTTTTATTGCTCTCTTTAGGTGAAGAAAACGGGCTTTGAAAATGGTGTCTATTTTCATGAGTAGGTAAATCTTCTGCCTCTTTGATCACAAAGATATCTCAGGACATTTCAGCTATCAGGATGTATTTAGCAAGTGGGAGAAGCTGGGAGGGAATATTAGATTCTCTATGGAACATCTTGTTGAAGATTACTGAAAGTAATGTAAAGGATGTAACAACATTCTGGAAATCTGCAAGCCACACTTTTGGTCCAGACCAAGAGCTGCTACTTCAAATTTTCAGAAGCGAGCCTGTTGGCAATGTAGTTGCAGTTTGTCAAGTACAGAATAGATTTTTTTTTTTTAACTAACTCATTTCTCGAATTTCCATTACTTCTCCATTTGATGCTGTGGGCCTGACATGCTAATGAATAGTCTCTTCCAAATATGTCTCTAGCCTCTTTTCCAAATACTTTACTTTGCAAATATGATTTGTGTATGTAACGTAATTCTTTGGCAAACTTGAGAAAGAGGGCAGGAAAGGAGGACAATTTTGGAAAGCTACTAATGAGGAAGGAAATAAAGTAGTATGATGTGAAGGAAGGATGTGAAAAAGGAAACATAGTATTCCAGTGATCACAAACAAACAAAATGTAGCGAGCATGAGTTATTTCTCCCGCTGCATTTTTAAAGTCAGTAGAATTCAGTAATAAAAATAAGAAAAGAACAAAATTTAATGGCAAAATAAAGGACAGTGATCTCCAACACACTGAGCTGTGAATGTTAGTACCTTAAATTGCTGCAGTTAAATACATCAGACTTTGTTTGTCAAAGCCCTTTAACAGTTCAGCCTGTTTAGCCTAGTAAAATGAAGGTGGTGATGACATGACAGCTGTTCACAAACGTATCAAGGAAGTAAACATCAGGAAGGGAGAAAAGCTATTTAAAATGAAGGATAGCTAACCACAGTTAACCTGGATGTAAATCAGTTTAGGCTACAGATTATATAGTTCTTAATAATCAGAAAAAATATACTTTTTTTTTTTTTTTTTTTACACAACCTTACCAGAGAAACAGATGAAAATATCCTACAGTTTTAAGATAGGTCTTGATCAGTTTATGAAGGGGATTATGCCACATTACTACCACTGTTAGCAGTGAACTGCATTTGACTTCAGGGACTTTTCCCCCTTCACCAACAGAATGAAATGAAATTAAAAAGCATTTTAAGCAAAATGTTTTCAATTTTATTTTTAAACAGTATTTCAGTCATATCTGTTGACAAATTATTTTCTTCATTTGAAAACAACTATTTCAATATTTTAGTACTGCCAGAAAAATATCAATTATTTGTATATGTCTAAATACCACCTTTTCTTATCAGGTTGTTTTTAGAAGCTTTCAAAGGTCTTTATAGATTTGTGTCCGCTACGTCCATGTTATCATCCACTTTCTTAAATGATGATAGTTATGGGCATTCAGAGTACAACCAACATCGATACCAAAGGGATGGACGATTTGGATATGTAGATGAATTTTTTTGCATATTTGTGTAGATAATTGTTTGACTGAACCTCCTTTCCCCTCAAAAAAAAGCAACATGACCTTCAACTGTTTTAATTGGTGACCTTTTGGTCACATTATAAGAAGTGATGTGTAAATTATACAGATAAGAGAAGGTGATCTGAAATAGAAGTATGACCGCAGTTGTAAGTACATTTGGAAAGCTAAGCCAAAACCCAGAATTTTGAAAAAAATCACAATAATTTGAACAATACAATCCATGATCTTTCAATGCCAGTTCAAAAACGGATCTTAATTTCAAATGAATACAGCACCTCTGTAATAGGCTGCCACAAAGTCCTCAGAAATACGAATGTGTTTTTATTTACTATTCCCTTTTGAGAAGAAAATTTTAGTCTTCATTTTGAAATAATATATGTTGCTCCTATATATAATCAAAAGCAAAGACATTTTCAGGGTTTACAGGAGGACAAGATAAAATGGCAAAATGCAAAGGCATATACCAGTAATAGACTGCAAAATCAATTTAAGAAGTGCAACTGCAGTTGTCTTTCCCAGGTTTTTAATTATGTGTTTGTTTGCCATGGTGGCCTAATTTAGTCAAGTAGATGAGCCAACATTAAAAGCTGGTAGGAGAGGTAAGTAATCCCCAGGGTGGGCTGCTTGTGTAGAGAGTTTAAAAGCTACATGTACAGAAGCAGAAGCCAAGGCAAATTTGAGAAGGGGGTCCACATGATAAACAGTGAAAAGCCATCAAATCAAATTTTTCACAATTAGTTGAACAACAACTGTGACAGGTTCAGCGCTTAGCATTTTCATTTGTGTGCTCAAATTTGGTTATCCGTCCTCTTTTATGCAAATGTGATGTGACAGGAGAAGCTGGGAGCACTCAGGCAGGCCGATCACTCACAACAGGAGCTAGGTCTGTACAGCTGAGAGGCCTGGATTAAATGGACTGAGTGCTGAGGGATAAATGACATAAGCCAGGCTGAAAGCCTCATGAAGTGATTTAGAACTTCCACAAGATGATGCCCAGAACATAAATTGTACTTCTTCCTCAAATGTAAAAATAGAGGGGAGAAAAACATCAGCTTCTGCTAGTAAATAACCATGCTTACAATCTCACTAAATCCAGCACGCTTGTCGCCTACTGGAATACAAAAGTTGGGAAAACTACCTCTAATAATCGCTTATGCACCACCACATAACTATACAACTCACTGTGGTGTTTTTGTGCCTGCATGGGAGACCTGGAAAGTTGATTAAGCAATTAAAGCATTCACCCTACTTTGACAGATGGGAGCATAGCTGTTGAAATACACGTACAGACACAGAAAATATTTTCACAATGTATGTGCAAGTAATTTGGCAACAAAAAATATCTGGTCAGAGAATTCTATCTTGCTGCAGAAGGTATAATAATTAAGGTGATGTATTGTGCTAGAAAGCATACTTACATACGAAGGGCTAAAGGACAAATTATCTGCAGACAGCTCCCTCTTTGTCAGTTTATAGGAAACTGCACTTCTATAGGTAGGCTTGCCAGAAAAGTATCACAGCTTGCCCCTTTGATTACAGCATTGCATTATTGCTGGGTTAATTTTTAAGATGGTTGATAATACTTAGTGGATAGTTCAAGAGACCTCCAAACCTTACTAATGATAGGGAAGTTTGAATATAACGGCTTAGGTGTATTTAATCTTTAAGATTTTTATTCGTTTTCTTTAATAAAGTTCCTTCTAACTCTGTATCTCACAAGACCATCATGTATTTTACACTTCTCATTACATCCAGTAGTTACTATAGTCTATAAATTTTTGATTGCTAATTGCCATTTATTTGTATGTTAGCAAAAGTATTAGGATTTTTTTTAAAAGCACCCTTTCTCTCTTTTAGCTAGTGACATTTATCGCTAGAGAGGATGGATTCCTTGCAGACCAGTGTTGTCAATTGTCACTGCCATTTCAAAGAACAGATCATCCTCCAGGCCCCTTTGTCTACCAGTGGAACTAGACCCCATTACCTGCTGCTGTTGGACAAAGCTTGCATTTAAAGATACTGCACAACTCGGACCACATCTGAATTAGTAGAACAAACAGGTCCAGCACATATCACAGGCACCAGAACTTTATTGTCGGTACTATTAAATTGTTAGGCCTTAGCACTGCAGAGACCTGGATCAGCTATCCCAAGCCAGAGACCATTCCCAGCAGAGAACGTGGATGTGGTTGTCCTGTTTTGAATCCTAACAGTGTGTAGGAGAGTTGTTCCGTGCTAGTTGGCCTCAGCATCAGAGAACAGCCCCAGCCATGTTTAATTTACTAGTATTGATGTAGACTAAGAGGCTGAGTACCAACATTCAGACAGGGAACAAGACAGTGAAATAACCTATGTCTCCAGTGAGTTCTGCTAAAAGCAAAAGCTACAAAGACATGCTGAAATGTGATAGTGCCGGATAGGCAGCAGACTAAACCACAGCATGACATTAAGGCATTCGGAAGCTGCCACAGTCTACCACCTTGCAAAATCTTCAGGCAAGGTGCTACAGGCAGGAGCAGCTGGTGTTGCAAGAACATCGACGGGCTTTTCTCACCGTTCGATTGTTGGGGTAGAAGTGCAAGTTGTATGCAACTGTTCGTCCTTTGTCCCATAAACATTTGGTGTAAAATTCAGAAGGACCTGAAATACCCACAGAATTTAGAATTTCGTTTGGTATCCTTGTAACCAAAATTACAGAATTCATACTGAGGGTTCCTAACACATTATTCCCATAACCACTAATAATACTAAACAGAGTGGCTAGAGAAGACTACTCATTTTTTGTTTGGACATTTGGAAGGAAACAAACTGTTGAGTTCTTCAAAAGGCAATAAGTATTTTTGTGAGTATATATGGTATTTGGGTACATTTTAGAGATTTGCATACGTGCTACTGTCAGCTTTGAGAACTCTTTAAATTGACCAGTGGATCCACGGTGATGAAAGTAGAAAATTACTTTTCATTGTGATTTTTGGACCCCAGCAAAGATGTAAGACTACAGTCTACGTTTCCTTTCATATTAATATTTTCATTTTGAATGCTTTTGATTACCTGATTTTAGAAAGCAGTCATCAAAGCATTACACAACCTCTCTCAGATAAGACAGTACTTGGTATGGCTCTTAACACTTCAAATGGTCGGATGAGTTCCCGATCTGCTCAGAGAAAGAAAGGCAAGACAGGACCATTGATTGTTTGGACAGCTGGAGAGATATCTGAAAGGAGTTAGGCATCGAAATGCTTTGCACTGCAAAAGTGTCCACTTCTAAAGGTTCAATTGACACAAGCTCCTGTTAATGTAACTGGAAGAGTTTAGACCCGTACCTTCCAGCTTATTCTGCAGCCATGATGACCGAAGAGGATCCTATATTCCTATACTACAATAGCTCATCATCATTCATTTTTCCATCTGAAATTATGATCTGCATGCTAAGTTGCTCATGTAACTGCTTCCTAACTTGCTCACTCAGGCAACAGGGTCAAACAGTTTAAATAACAGCAAAGATCCATTACTTGACTGTTTAAGCTAACCTAACTTGGACAAACTGGCTTGAACATGCAAACACTGTTTGGCTGGAAAGGAACAGTAGTCTTTCAAAACAGCAACTGACCGACAACACAACATACTCCATAGGGATTCATAAGGAACACTGAATTCTGCAATCCCTAAGCCATCCAGAAGGCACCACTAAAGTAAGGTTTCGCTAAACTGTTAGGTATCTTGGATGCTATTTTAAAATTCCAGATGGAAGCCTCTGTGAAAACACAAGGCAGAGAATCAGTATTTCCCTTGCCCAATTTTGTGGATTTAGCAGTATTTTCCCAAATCTTTTATAGCAAGTCTTTCCTCTTTTGCAACGAACGGGGCTGCCCACAGGTGTGGCAGACAGTGGGCGGATTGCAAGAAAGGAAACATGCACGTAACCAATTGTTTGGCCAAAAACTTGGAACCTCAGCTTCCATCTGCCTCAGCACCTCCTTCTAACAATTTAATATTGGTAGTTTATTTCACCAACACCCAACAAACTTTAACAAAACCAGCCTTGACACTGTAACCTAACTGCAAGTCCTATAGCACATGGTACACCCCTATACTTACTCTTTTCCCACCTCCTTGGTTCCCTGACTGGCTAAGGTCTCTAAGCGCCACCAGAATTGTCTACGTTCACTTCCAATGGTTTCGCTTGTCTACACAGATCCATTAGAGGCAACGATCTCTTCCCGCTGCAGCCTAGCCTCAGAGCTGTTTTACCCCGCTGGCAAACCTGAGTTCTCCCAGGAAGCAAAAGTGCAGGCACCGTGGCCCCGCTGCACAAGGGTGACGCGGAGGAGGAAGCATCTCCTAAGCAGCTTGCTGCTACTGCATTAGTACTGCACTGACACATGAATCACACAGCCTTTGACACAAAACTACTATACCCACAATACACTAAGAGAAGGTCCCAAAGGTCTGACAAAATTCTGTCAAGGCTTCTCACAACTCCTTTGGAAGCGATCCTCAACTCATTGAGAATGTCTTTCCCACCCTGCCCCATCAGAACCACTGAAGGATATGCTAAAAGGAGCCATAGCTCCCACAGCAAAGTCCCTGTTTATAAGGCTATGAAGACTACCTTTTTACTGACCTCCAAATGGGTACAGAGGGTCAGCTCAAATGCAGGGCCATGCAGCTTTCAATTTAGCAGGTCACTGTTGAACCACAGCATGCCTTGTGTTTCTGAGGAGCCTGTGCAAGTGTGATGCTTCTGTTCTCAATTGCTCTTCTGATCTTCTGTGGAAGCGCTTCAGCTTCTACATTTTGCTCACTAAATGCTTGGTTAAATGTTTTCTCCTGGCTCCTGTAAATTGGGGGAAGAGAAAATCAGGAGTTGAAGCCAAACACACATAACTGAGAACAGCACAGTGGTGCCAGTGTTTCCAGTGAAAGTAGCTCAGGTTGAACTAGATGTGTGGGATGAAGAACTCTACTGATCCCAGCATCCCCCAACACTAATGTCTTTTCAGCCATCTGGTGAAGTGGATTAGGAAGGTAATTCAGTTGGACTACCCCATTTTTAAAAGCACAGCCCAACTCCTCAATTACTACATTTTCACACAAGTAACTGCTCTGTCAAGCACAAAGGATGGGCAGGAGCGACCAACCAGGGTCATCTTTAATGCTGGCATGGAACAAGACCATTTATGAGAACATTTTGCGCAACTTAGTCCTGGCCATGAAAGAGTTACTCCTGCTCTATCTAGAAAATGAGTTCTTGAAAAACACTACGAAGTTCAGTAGTGCGGAGAAATTAATAACAAAAAGATTCAAAAGCTAAAAGATAGCTCACTATTTGTTAATTCAGGGTGACTCCAGAGAGTAATTCATAAGCTTCTAAATTAATATTTTTAAGGAGGTCATAAAATGTGAACTTTAGTAACTGCTACAGCCAATCAAGCTGCCATCAATCCTGCTTTAGACTACTAAAACACGAGTAATTACCTACTCAAATTACTTTAAAAGTTTAACAAAAGCTTATCTACAGATAGTATTGTAGCATGATATACTGTCATCTTAAAATGGCAGTGTAGTGAATGTTACTGGTTAATCTTTTTATTATTTCAGATTCCAGTTTCTATAACTTATTCCCCTAATACAAAGCTATTTCTTCAGTGTTTTTCCTGGCAAGCTGTCTTCAGTACAAGAAAAAGCACATCAGTATTTTCAGTACAGGAGGCATTACAGTAAATGAGGATGGAAAAGAAATAGCACTTACTTTAAACTCACTTGAAAGGATGTTTAGAGATAGTTCAACACAAACAGAAGAAACTAATATATTTTAAATTATTTTAATATTAAAGTTACGAAACCATACATTTAGTGAAAACATACAAATAATATTGTAGGAAGTTCACCAATACAAAACTGCAAATACAGACAGCATTAACCTGTTAAAAGTTAACAAGGTCTAATGGTGACTTACGTTCCTTAATTTTTCACTAGATACCGACAGAAAAAAGTGCTCAGTTTCATTCTGCTATACTGCCAATATCCTCACATAATTTCTAATAGAAAAATTATTCTGTAATTCAGGTCAGGCAGGCAGTCTGCTGACCAGCACTTTGCACATTAACCATCTCTCAGCTTCTTTCATCATAAAGGCTACTACTATTGCTCTTTAATCTCACATTTTTCAGTAACAGAATGCTCCTACACATAAATTTGGCTACATCACAATAATACACCTAAATACACTATGTACAGGATGTTACTTCTGGGAACAAAGAATTCCAAACTCTAAAATCAGATAATGTTTTTTTCAGATTCCAAAAGGTAGTTTTGCAAACTAACTGATGAAATTTTATCACAGCAAAAAAACCCAAGAGAAGTAGCTTGTAGGACTTCCAGCGTTCAGATCCCTGAGTACTGGAAACAAGTATTCACTAATTATTGACTTAGTATTCTAAAAGTAGAGAGATTTCTTCCCCCCCTAAAAGATACTGAATAAGTACTCCTGGATACAGCTGCAAAAGAAGTTTTCTATTCTCTCTGTGGAAAGATTAACCCATTTAAAAGGTGTTCCAGTAGATGAGCAGTTATGGTTCCATATCCAGGCCCATTCAATCACTGGAATAATGCATAGAAGCAAAGTTTTCAGGTATGAGCAGATAACATTTCCCTTCACTGTAAGAATTTGTTTGAAAGACAGTCAAGATTTCAATTACTCAGGTATAGAAAATCCACTTTTGTGAACATCTGTACCGCACAATTCTATACCGCAGCAAAGTTTTCTAAACCTGTTCACTTGCTGCTTACTGGGTATTTCTATTTTTGTGTTCTTGATAAAACTTGCAATTATACTTATCCTTACACAACTTTTTTTGCCTTATACATGAAGGATGGTACAGCCTATGGGGGAGTTTTGAAAACAGCAGCAATGAGAAAGGTTAAGATTGTAGAACTTTGCAAATAAATATAGTATCCCACCACTCTTCTCTGTTTTCTAAGGTAAAATATTACCACAGAGAATGTAGATGGAAAAATATTACTAAAAATTGTATCAAAATACATATGAAGATAGTACGTCTCTTCTATTTGCTACCAAACTGGTAGAAATAGCACATTTTAAACATTATCTAATACCTCTCTGAGAGCAGCAGTGGGTAAAGGTTAATCATTTATCAGATCTGAATGAAAACAGATAACTGTGATTAAAAAAACCAAATAATTTTTTTCAACAAGAATCTCTCTTCTCACAATCACTTCTGGCAAGCAAGGTTTCCATCTTTAAGTGAACTCAAAGATACAGACTTCTTGGAAGTTTTCCAGCATTTTACGATGTCTATCCACAGGTGACAATACAGCTGCCATCTTGCAAGAAAAAAGAACACATAATAATCTCCACGTAGCTGAATTTGTGAGTTAGGAGGAACGTAGCAAAATTTGTGATACTTCGGCACTTTCTGATATCACACTAATGACTGAAAGGGAAAAGAAAACAACACAGAATGAGTCACGTTGTTGGCCTAAACATGGTTTGTGTGCATGGACATTGCACATTCAGAGTTCCAAGTGTAGAGACGCCATGGGCTACCAGTAGTTTCCCAGTGCACTCGGGCAAGACAGTAACAGACAGTATATCGGAAGTACCACCATGAACGAGTATTCCGTACCGTAGTCGAAAAATTGTTTCGTGTAGTTACACTGCACCAGTTGGTGGAGCTACAGTAGTAGTTCTTTGACGTATTTAACATGAGTCTACCATAAAGCAAAGATAACTGGCTACAGTGGTGAAAGTTCTTCATACCACGTTAGGCTGGCAATTTCTTTTGTAGTTTATATAAAAATGTAATACCATCTGCCATTTCTGCCCCCCCGCTTTCCAGCAGTAAGTTTTAGCTTTCCATTCATTGCATATCCCCTGTTCTAGAGCATAAACACATGCTTAGAAGATTAATTTTTATGAAAAGCTTTGACAAACAGGATGTAGCTACCCAAAATTTTCTGTAACTTCAACTGTAATCTATCAAAGACTAACTCAACTCCCAGAGCAGAAAAGGAGATGGATATATGCCTCTTGCAACACAGAAATGTTTTTCTGTTTTATTCAGATTTAAACACCTGGAGTCATGTTTTATCATTGGTACCCAAATCCAAAGAGAAATACTTTGTTTCAGTTCACACAAATAGAATTTCTGCTGACATGGTAGAGATGTGTACACGTTTCTGCAAGAAATGCAAATATTAGTATGAGAACTGAAACAGGAAAAATATCACAGAAGTGTTGAAATGGGAGCAAATTACTTCCAGTTACTGTGTTTCACTTGCGTAGCCATAGTGCCCTCTAGCAGTCGAAAGAGAAACTACAGGCTATATCTCAAGGAAAAAAAAAAAATCCACAAAATCAGAACTGCCTTGTTTTTAAGCAGGGAAAGGACAGTTTGCAAATGTGAGGAAGAACATTTCTTCACGTTAAAAACAAGGTACTTCAACGGAAAGGACAATTCTCTCAGCTTTTATGCAGCAGAGTCCTGCAAAGCTGGGGAGCTCTGTAAAAAGAGTTCTTGTACCCTAAAGGCATGTCTGTGCTTCTGTAGATCTCACCTACACCGTATATGCATTAGCAACATGCACATGATTTTGGCAAAAAGATACAGATTTTGATATGCATAGATCAACATACTTTTTGTGAAGTCTCTGTTTTCTCTATAAGGAGGAAAAATTTTGGCTCAAACATCTTTATCACACAAAATTCCATGCAAGATGAAGAATAAATTATGACCTTTAAAACCTAAGAAACTTCTCTCATTTCCCTAGAGAACAAATTATTGTATAGCGTCGAGAGAAGAGTTAGTATGCCTCAGAGCTGAGGAATTTTCTGTCTAGCTGCCGATCATTAGGAAAACATTTTGGAGAAGTTAGTGTTTCTTTTTTCCTTTGCATTTAAAAGAACATTAAGCCTAAGCAGCAGAAGGCATTCTTTAGCAAATGGTCATCTGCACTGTTCAAGTTTTGAGGCCTGTAAATAATATTTCTGATTTCAAATAATCTCCATAGCTTGTCAGGAGGAACTGACAAGCAAAAAAAAAGTTTGCTTCCCCCCCCCCCGCCTTCCTTTTTAAAGAAAAGTATATGCTAGATGATATGAAAAGATCTGACTTACTCACCAAATTACTATCCAAATATCTTATCTGAAACTGCAACACAGAAGAGTAACATAGTGTAAAAGGGTAAAAAGACTATTTTACCTTCTCTGCATCCCAAAGGTCAAAATAAAAAAATATGTCTACTGCAGATGTTCCTCAGTAAAATGAATCTTGAAGACTACATGCCTCAAAATTTTTTTCTCCCAGTTGCTGACAGGGAAATACTAAAATCCAGCTCATCAACTAGCACAGATAGATTTGCTGAATGTGGTATTCCAGTCTTCGCCTTAGAAAGGTGAGAAACTGAATTAGTCTGTTGTGCTAACAAAGCAGGAAGGATCTTGGAATTCAAGAAATGAAACTGTAACATCAAAATTATTATAAAATAGCACAGGCTCAGATGAGATGATTTTCAAAGACACCAACTGGTCTTGGGATGACAAGCTTACTGTAAGAAGGAAAAAAAAAAATTAACCTTCACTCACATGGACAAAGTACCGACATTCAGATAAGCTTTAGCATTAACACATATAGAAGGATTTTACAAATAATGATCCATTAGGGAAAAAAAAAGAGAAATTTCTTGTGCATGTTCTTGAAATCCCTCTCATTAGCGTTCCAATCAGATCTAAAGAGAATTTAAATAAAAGACTGAAATCACCAAAGTCTATTTTTGTTGCAAGTATTTTTGATGTCTACAGATTTAAAACATGGTTCAGAATAAAACATGCAGAGACATATTAAACTAAAAAATTGAAATAATTATTTTATAAAACTACCATATTTAGGCAACTGTGACAAGCACACTGTTGTGTTTATAAAGGTCTACATGAGTCCACAAAAACTAAGAGTTCATTTTCACCAAGGATCAGTTTACAGCTATATTGGCTCAACTGAGAAAGATAATTGATAATTATTTTTTTTTTAAATCTTGATCAAGAACTTCTAGTTTGTCTGACTTAACAGGTACATTTGAAAGTAATCAAGTGCTATAACACCAGTACAGTAAGAAACAGCTCCACTCAGAACAGGATCACGAAGAACAATCAAAATTGTTCAGATTTTCACACTTAACTCAGTAAGTTCTTTTTTTCCACAAACCCCTCAAATTTCTGCTATTTGTTCCAGTTGTTCTAATCATAATTCGTTAATTGTAACTTAATTTGCTAATTGTAATAAAAGGCAAGTGGTGTAGGATTAAATCTGACTATATCTTCTTTAGTTGCAACATTAAAACAATGTTGAATTACAGTAAATGAGGTGCTTCATTGAAGGTCTATGCCCCTTTATGTTACTTTGTGTATTGGTACAACAGTAGTGTTTGACTGGTGAAAGAAAAAAAAAAAATCCCCTGCCCCTCCCCATCTATTTTTGGTGAGACTTACCAGTTCAGGGATTAGTTAAAAAAATACAGGAAACATCCAAAATCACTTCCTTGAGTCAAAACCAAATTCTTGTGCATCTTTTTGTGCTCTTTTATGCTAACAAGACAACAGATAATTACAAATTGTCCATTCCATCTAAAAAAACCTCAAATAAATGTACAGTTATTAAAAGTTATCCAAGGGCTCACAAGAATAGTAAGCTTAGCTGGTTTGGGGACCTCTTCAGAGTAGATGGTCAACAAAATAAACGGATGTTTTAAATTAGGTACAATCATACTACACTGTTCTCAGATACCTAAGTTACCTCGGTAGTATTTTTTGACTCCTTTTCTTGTTAAGGAATAGAGACTGTTTTCAGAGTGTGGTTTAGAACAGAAACCTACTTTAAGTGCCTGAATTATACAAATACTTTTCAATAGGTGTTTTTTCTATTAAGGAATAGATCTGCTTAAACTTGGTTGTAAATAAGTCCTGTACCTTTCTGTTTCACTAATAACTAACTTGTATTTCTTCTGTGGGTTTTCTGATTTGAAATAAGTGCGTTTTAAGAGAAGAAAAAATAGAAATAGCACTGGCCATAAGTAATGCTTCAAAGTGGTATTCTTGTTACTTTATTGTTTTGTAGACAGACCATAATGTAGTCTGAATTACTGACTCCCATTACTTAAAATTTTTTGTAGTTCAACCAAATGTGGTTGACTACAATACTGTCAGTGAACTACATGTCAGATCATAGAATGATAGAATGGGTTGGGTTGGAAGAGACTTCAGAGGTCATCTAGTTCCACCCCCCCTGCCACAGGCAGGGACACCTTCCGCTAGACCAGGTTGCTCAAAGCCCCGCCCAACCTGGCCTTGAACACTTCCAGGGATGGGACATTCATAACTTCTCTGGGCAACCTGTTCCAGTGCCTCACCACCCTCATAGTGAAGACTTTGTTCCTTATATGCAATTTCTTCCTTATCTCTATCTAGATCACATCTTATTCAAGCCCTTCAGCACCTAGCTGGAAAATACCTTCTTAAATGTTTACCTTTTTTCCCATAGAAATTTTGAAAAGCTGCCTGGGGAAAACCAAGGTAACCCCGCTCTCGGTGTTTCAGACTAGGAAAATCCATTTGCAGAACTGTTAAAAAAAATACAATGATTTAGCTAATCACAGTGGAGGCATACTTGGGAATGCATTCAGAAGGATCAACTAAGTAAAGAAGGGAATGAAAGTCAGCAGGACGATTGGTTTGTTGATTCAAACAAGGAAGGATGCTGCTCCAGGTGACAACAGATTTCACTGAAGGCTATGCTAACAAGGATCTGACTGAACTGAAAAGACAGGAGTTGGCTAAGGTAGTAGCAATACAGGGAGGGGAGAGCAGAGCTAGACAAGGAATACAAGGACAGAGCGAGCCAAAAAGAAATCAAATCAAGAAAGTAATTTCATGATGACAGAAATACGTACAGAATCCATTTAGATTGCAACCGGGACACCGTCCTCTTACACAGAATGGCACACAATCACAGATTAGTTTCGACTGAAACAAACATTCGGGTTTGTTTCTTAAAGTGAGAGTAAACCAAGCCATTCTGATCCAGGTGGTTTTCAATCTTTCAGAGTGTCACAAGGTAACAGCAGGGGACAAAATACACACCAGTAAGAATTCCCCCGACACCTTTCGTTGATGGAAGTTTGGGGGAGGAAGGTGGTAAAAAGAATTTTAAAAGGTTTCATTCCCTTACAGGTAGACCAGGGTGCAAACAGTTATTCAGAAATGAGTCTTTCATGGATGCACTACCAGGCTGAATTCAAAACAAGCTGGCAAACTTGCAGAACTAATTTAAAAATTACATGATACAGCAATTTCAGATGATTCATAAGATGCATCCATGTAAAGAACATACTAATAGTTGTCATTAGCTTGTCTTGATTGACTGTAGTGAAAAGGCAGGTTTGAGCACCAGACAAAGCATGCCACACAACCACCTTAAGGCAGCACGCGGAGTCCTTTCCTGTGCCGTACCTGTTCCGTAAGACAACACACAAAAAACTTCCACCTCCTGGACTGTCAGTCTGGCACCCTTCAGATGTACTAAATTATTAAAAAAGAAAAGTAGGAAAGCTTGTAGTTAATTCAGTGAACTAGAACAGCTCATTCGGAGCACTGGATAAAAAGGTTCTAAAAATATTTTATTTTGCCTGAAATTCAGTGTAAAAGGAAATCAATTTCCCAAATACAAGTCCTTATGGCAAGATTTAGAACTTACTGTAACAAGCATGGCAGTCAATTATGAAATTTCAATGTGAAACTAAGACTATACAAAAATTTTAAGTGCATATTTTTGCAACAAGATATGCATACATACAGGGACATAGGAAAAAGAAAACCAACAAAAAAATCCCAAAACAGGATCCAAGTCTCAAAAAGCCCTCAAGTAACTGAAAAGCACAGAACAAAAATTCTACAGCCGGAGCTCTTCTCTCTGGGATACTACTGCTTCTACTTTCCTCCATTCCTATTTCGGAATTAAAAAAAAAAATAAAGGGCAGAGAAATTACTTATAGCAGTTCTCCCCCACCTCCCCCCAAAAAAACCAAAAACACAGACTAAAGAAAATATACTGTTAACTGAAGTACTATCCCCTGCATCTATTTGGTAAATGAGATAATGAGTGCAGCATAAAACCACTAATGAGCTGATGGGGGGGGAACCCACCAAAATGCACAACTCTAATATTTAATAAATGGATTTTCTTTTGAAAACAGACCAGCAGAATGCCAATAAATGGAAATAAAACCAAGTCTTTCTGGTGAAAGAGCTCCTTTACTGCAAAGGACTAGGCAGTATCCCTTCTTAAGAAGGGGAGAAACTTCAGACCTCACATAACAGAATGCCCCACTAGAAAGGGCTGATTAAGTATTTCTGTGGAGTAGGAACTCTACTAATATTTCATGTATGTACATTTTAAAATTATGAATATACACTGTAGTGTGAGCTTAGTATCTGCTGAGTATTACTTTTGAAATGGAAAAATGTAATCATAGAAACACAGGAATAAAAGAGATGCATTAGTGTGCGTAGTCAAAGTTTTTAGAATAATACCTACCAAATATTCCACTTCACCTAATGTGTTTTTCTAAATGACATTTCAGTTCTGCATATATTTTTGTGGGATCAAATTTTCTTCTACAGTTGCACAGTGCAGGCATTCAGAATAAGTTCCTTATTGTTGGAATATTATTCTATTTACCATTTGACTCAAATCAGTTTAAAATTCAGAAGACATCCAAAAGCTTTCATGCAAGAGTACACCTGTGTGTTAATGTAAATGAAACATCGTTGAGATTTTTTTAATATTCAATACTATTTTAGTATAAGTGACAGTGATTAGAGCTCCTTTTGTGAATATGGGGGTGGGGGTTGCCATTTGGAACGGTCTTTTTTCTTTTTTCTTTTTTTCTTTTTTTTTCTTTTTTTTTTTTTTCATTATGAAGGACCATTGCCTTAGCTTTTTTGGTTATTGCTTTTTTTTCTTTTTTTTTTTTTTTTCTGAAGACCATTCCATTTCTTTATTTTTTAACATCTTAAAGTCATAAGGACTTATATGCAAAGCAGTCATACACTTTATCATTAAAACCCATAGGTAAAATACGTACACAAATCCAACAAAAGGCTAGTACATAGTAAAGCCTAAGCATACTACTATGCAATATTATGAATACATAACTTTAGAGACTTCGGTTTAGTACTGTTATCTATTCATTTCTGAAAACATTCACAAAGATTTTAAATGCAAATTTTCATTCCGTATCTGGAATAGAACAAAAATTATCTATGTTATAACAACTTCTGGTCATTTGTGTTTGACCAATTCGGTAAATTACAAAGAACCCAAAGAATTCCGTAACTTTCTGTAGAACTATGTAATAAAAACATTGCATATGTTCCTAGTATGATGTCTTTAGCAATCATTTACTGAAATGTAACTCAAACATCAATCTCTCAAAACGTATAACCGACCAGCTGCTTTTTAGTCTATATTTGAATCCAACTTCATCACAAAACCCCTTTTAATACGAAGATGCAGAAGTACATTAGGTAATACTAATGCAACACAGGTGCAGTTCTAGCATTGTCATTGATCAGTTGAATCATCTTCTCCATGAACGAGATTCATTATCTTCCTCCTCTTCGTCATCATCTTGAAGCAGCGAGTCATCCACCAAAGATTCTTCCTGAAACTTCAAGAGAAAAACATGATACTCTGTTGATTTTCAACATTTTCTGATGTAAAAGGCAAAATACAAATCCCTGATACTTGCAATTTAATAAAGAACAAATTTATTTTTCAATTGTAAACAATAATGCTTTCAAAAAAGTATGCTGTATGGATATGTATTATATTCATATATTAATAAATGGCAAACGAAACATGTTTTTTTCCTTTTCAGTGGACTTCAAAATGACCAGGACATATGCACCTCATACTTAAATAGCTCTTCTGATTCTTCAGCATATCATTCATGCCCAAGCTGCGATGTTCCCATGAAACTTACGATGCTATACTGAAAACTAATGTTAGTTTTTGCATGTTCACAGTAACTATGCCTGTTTTCATCCAAGAGCTTAATCCACCTGTGCCACAGTATTAAAAAGGTTGAATCTGAGACATTTTGATTTTAACAGCTTAATCAAGCTTAAAACAGATATAAAGATTTAAAAGATCGGGGCAAGGAGACAGGTATTTACAGAAATTTAGACAAAATATATTAATGTATTTTCAATTGCTTTCAGTAACAACACAGTAACTCGACAGACTTCACAAAACCCTGAACATTTCAGGTCGACACTTAACAGGCTTCAGAGAGGCAAAGTTAAAAAAAAGGAAGATAAACAGTGAGTTGTTTTAATTTTTGTCTACATATAGACACAGGGGTGTATATAACTATCCCATCTCAGAACTTTTTTGATGATTGCACCTATCACAACAATTTCCGTACTAGTTAAAGAAAGGACTAAAACACAGGGATATCTTTCCCTAGAAAAGTCTCCCAACTGTTAGATAACCAGTTATGGTCTTCCTTGCTTATTCTTCTTGTCACAGTAATTGTAGTTTTTTGCTACAGAATTTCCAAATTCAACAGGAGGTGTGAAGGTTGATCTGTGAAGTTAGGGAGCCTTCTGGAGAGATGCAAGGCTCTAGGCTGAAGAAAGTCTAGAACTAAGCCATCTCTCTTTCCAGTAGGCTGTTTTACAAGAGGGGGAAACTATTATCTTCATTACTTTTGCCTACAGAAAGTGCATTTTAAAAAGCAGCTCTGTCGACACCTGACCTGTCTGTCAATGAATGCTTGGGTACTCTAAGCCAGACAAAAACACAGAAGCTTTCTGAGGACTTAGCCTCTTCCCCTGGTGTCTAGATGTCCAGCAGGCTAAAATACGACAGTGCTGTCAAAAAGGAGTCGTCCTGGGCAGTGCACAATGCAGAACTCTAAGGTGCACGAGGCTGGCAGTAGGGATAATCAAAAAGCCTGGAACAACTTCCATACAGGGGAACAACTATACGGACTCTCTGGCCTGAAGAGAAAGTAACTGAGGGGAAGTATGACAGGAGTCCATACATATTAAGTGTCTCGGAGAAAGTGAAGAGAGAATGATGGTTTTCTTTTTGATACAAGAGCAAGAGAACATCAAAATTAAACATGCAGGCGGCAGGTCCCATATAAAGATACTTATTCTTAGCACAGATAGTTGAGCAGTAGCATTCCCTGTTGCAGGGCATTACAGATGCTATTCAAATTCCAAAGAAACCAGACAAATTCATAAACACCTATCAAGGACACCTCTGACTCAACAGATCCCCGAACTGCAAACCACTGATGATTAAAAGCTTATTTCTACTTACACGTCTTATACTCTTCCTAGGCATCTGTTGTTGACTCTACTGAGTCAACTCTTTTGTTAGGCACCCAGGTGTAGAACACGTAAGGCATCTAGGAAGATTAGGTGCTTTCATAATTAAATGGCTTCTCACCAGAGATTTTCTACAGCATCCAAGTCCAAAAGACCTACCTCATATTTTCATAAATGGACTAAGAGTCCTGTTTCATTATTAAGAATGTCACTCTGCTGAACAATCTAGCTCCCTTTTTTCTTTTTTTAAAACATCAAGGTACTTAGTTTCACTCAAGTCTTAAGCCTGCTATCCCTCTTTAGCATAGTATTCCTTAGCTGAACTAAAAAGGTAGTTTAGACATGGAAAAATGAAGGAAACCTTTTTTCATGTGTTTACAATAGCTGCTATACAATGAAGTTAAGCAGGTAGCATGATGAAATGTAGGCATGCAGAAACTCAAGACTTTTTACATGTGTAAAGAATGTACAACAAATTCAGGCCACTGAGTCTAAGAACCTTCCCCACCCCCAATCTAATCCTGCGTAAGTGCCAAATTTTAAACAATAAAACTATGTAAAATTTCTTTTATGCAATTGGTTTAACTTCAGCACATGAACATGAAGTTCTTGAACTCACCCATCCGGGAGCTGGGAATCATAACATTATACTTCAAATACTAACTTAACCAAATGCTAGAAGTAATACAAAGCTCACAGAAGGAAAGAATGGCATTTAAATGCAAAATTTCCCAAGGATTATTGAACAGAAATCCCTCATGTAAAGAAATTTGGTGAAGGCTAGGGGGACTAATTCAGTTGTAGAAAATTCAAATAAAATCCAACCTCGTTACACAAAGAAGATAGGAGAGCTACATATATTTGGCTTGTTCTGAAAAATGGGAAAGGGTCAGAGGTAAGTACATCAATCATGTTAAATAATGAAAAAAAAATAATCTGTAAACACTGGGCCAAGTAAGAACCCAGCAACACTATTAACAAAAATATAGGTAATGTTTTTATATTACACACTTGCTATTGCAAAGATTTCAGAAAGCATACAAAAGCAATGAACAGCTAGGGGTTTTGATCCAAGATTAACTCCTATACATTTTCCACAAGAATAATTAGCCAAGGAATGACTGCAGAAAGAGTCCAGAGGCAAATGAAAAGTTAAATTAAAGAAAAAAATCAGATCTCAAGAAAAGTGTTCGAAAAATTGGACATGAGGAAAAATGTCTTTACTGAAAGAGTGGTTAAAAATTGGGACAGGCTGCCCAGGGAAGTGGTTGAGTCACCATCCCTGGATGTATTTAAAAGACGTGTAGATGTGGCACTTAGGGACATGGTTTAGTGGGCATGGTGGTGTTGGGTCGACGGTTGGACTTGATGATCTTGGAGGTCTTTTCCAACCTTAATGATTCTATAGGGGGGGGGGGGGGGGGGGGGGAGAATCTAGAGTAAACAAACATTCAAATAACGAAATTATTTCTTAATAGCAAAAAACCCCCATTACGTCCTCTTTTCACTTAAATTTTGAAAATCTGCAAAGTTTTAGATGAGTCCATCAATTTATGAATTACAGAAAACAGTCTCATGCAGTCTTTTCCCTGAGTTTTCTTTCCGTACCTGATGACTCCTGTTACAGAGAACAACCACCATCTAAAATAGATGTATCCACCCACCACAAACACTTCTCAGCTGACAAAATGTCATCAAGCATCCAGGCCCGAGGTCTTTGTAAATCTGTATTTTCCCTTTGCCAGGGCAGCCAGTGCATGTAGCTTGTTACTATCTTCATTCCCTTTCCCCCACCACCTATACCCCAGAGGTTCCCTCCTACACTCAGTATCTTCAGGTGGGGTTAAAAGATGAACCTCACTGTAGTTCACCTACCAATGAAACTGTACTTTCCTTCCTTTACCCTGCTGATGTGTTTGCGTATCCCTCCACACCCACCCTTCGTTATGCAAAACGGAGAAGTCTCAGTGAAGTAGTTACTCAATGAGATCTCTCAATAACGTAGACTCCTTGCAGCAACAAACATTGCTGTTGGTCTTCACGGGCAATACATCGCTGAAAAAGTGACAAAATACCTAAGATGCTCTGAAGATTCCCCAGTGTAGCCTCTTGTTCACTCACAGCTCATTACTATCTGGCAACGCTTGAGGTTTTCATATACAAGGAAAGTAATATTTAGTAAGTCAGAATGCACAAATGCCTAATACGAATACACAGTGGTGGAGGTAGTCTACCTGTCTTTGGCTGACATGCTAAAAAGAAATTAGCATTTTTGGAGACAGAAAGCAAATAGACAAACTGGCTTTCCTCAGGAAAAAAAAAACAAAGTGAACACTACAAAGTGTAAAAAAACTAACCAAATTTGGTTACATCAAAACAATCTTGTGAAGCTGCTTCTATGGTAGGTTTGCCAAAATATCATAGGAAAAAGGTACAGACAAAATACTATTACCAAGTAAGTCAAGGTGTACTTCTACTTCATCTATTCTGTGGCAGTTATATATATATATATACAGCTAACTGACAGTACATGAATTAGGAAAAAAGATTGCTTGACTTCTTCCCCAAGTGGCATTTATTTTTCAGATTTCACAAACATCGGTATTTTGAGTGTAATGAGTTAAATTCATTAAGAAATGTTGTTCCACTATTCCTACATTAACCAATTAAGGTTATTTGGACAAGGCTTTAATCTCTTTCATGCACCACGATGAAGACTAACAGTCAGCAGGGGTACTTTAAATGTCTGAATGAAGTTAGTAAATGCTCTAAATTATTCCTTCACCTGTATCCTCCAAGCCATATCTCTCTATAAAGGAAAATTAGATTCTGAAATTTGATCTTCTAAGAAATTAGTGCCTGAAGTAGATGGTACAAAACCCCATGTTTTGGACAAAATCTCTCTCTCTCAAACCCACCCATTCCATTTTGTAGATTATATCCTCTAGAGTTTTTTGTTGTGTAAGAAATGAAACATTTCTGCAAGGAAAAGTATAGTATCTGGACTTTCAACAGCCTATAACACAGGAAAGGTATTTATAGATAAATCCACTTTCTGATTTCAAAACATGAGTTGGAATCAAAAATAGAAGTATGAATCAACAGATCATTTTCTTTTGAAAAAGCTACATTATTTCATCTTAAAAAACAAAAATGAAAGGGAAAAAAAAGAAAAAGCAAGCTTACTTCTTCCTCATCAGGTTCAGCTTCTTCTGTTTCAACAGCTGACATACTAGCAACAGGCTTGTTCCATGCCAACTTTAACTCCTGTCCTTTGAAACGAGATCCATGAATTGCAGCCTAAAAGAAGTTTAAACATTTTAGTCACGTATTTCTTTGTCAGGGGAAAAATTAACTTCAGTAATACTTAAATGCCAGAAATAAACCAACAGCCTGCTTTTTCAAAAGAAAATCCAAGTTGTGATATGTTCATACTGAATTACTGTTAATAGGTTAAAACAAGACAACTTCATTCACTGCACATGGAATTCACATATCCTTTCAGGAAATGATCAAAATATATTCAGAAGAAAATAAGCTTTGAAAACCATAAAGCATTTGGTGATGTGGATAACATACTGAACCAACACCTTCCTGGTTTTTAATATTATCTTGATGAGTTCTTCACCTTTCAAAGATGGACACAAAACTGTTACTGTATAATTTACTGGAAGTAGTAAGACATCCCACAAATACAAATGATTTAATATATTTTAAAAAAACCCCAAAACCCAAACAACTAAAAAAGCTCCTTTGAGATTACAACTTAATCTACTGGAAAACGTTCCACTTCCTGTAAAGCCGTTGTAATTGAAATGTAAAAATTTTTAACTTATGGGATATTCATGCCTTTCTAAGTACCAGCTGCATTAAGTGGCTGCTTTGGAAATAGTATGTTCAAATTAAAGTAACATGAATGAGCATAAATCAGCGTTAGCAACAGTCCGAAATAACCGTCATGGTCACAAAAGATTTATAGTACAATCTGAAAGCACAGCATAATGTGAAATGTAGAAACAATTACATGTTCAATGACATCTGAACATGAATTGTGTGATATTAAAGTCCCCAGGTATAAATTTTAAATCTGTACATATAAATTTATGATAAATTTAAAAGATTCTATGCTTATTAAAATGCAGCTCAGGAGCTTTTTGTCCATGGTCTCATCACAATGTCACAGAACTAGAATTTTTAAAAGTACTTATACGTGACATTTAGGTCCAGAAACAACTTGTAATCTTTGGAAGAAATTACTACTACATAAAAATGCAACATTTTACAATAGGGAATCCTCCTCTTCCTTCCAGGCTAGAACATATATGGTCATAAAGCTTAGGCCTATTTTCATTTAAGAGGGTAAAATATTAGTTGCATTTACATCACAATTGGCCTCAACAGAGGTTTTTAATGATTACGTTCTACAACTTCTCCAATTGCCAGTCTTAAAAGTCTGCTTTAGTAGTAAACACAGAAATTCCAGTGGAAATATATTTAAGTACATCTTTAAGGAAAATACGGATTTTACTAATTTGATCAAACACAGTTTTCATAAATTTTTAATTTAAAAATGAAGGTGCAATTAGACACAAAGTCATTCGACAATTAGAAGTTTTAATGCTAACCAGAATGTGGACATCTCACACATCGATCATGAATTCTGACCCAGGCAAAACATCCCCACTTTCCGGAGCATATTCTGAACTTCACTTTGGATACAGCTTGAAAACTCCACCTATTCTATTTGAGACTGATTGAGGAAAAAAATACTGCTTTTCAAATGCAGTGAAATGCATCATAAATTTAAAGAAAAAAGAGAGAAAAGGAGAGCACGCGAGAGAGAGAGAGAAAAGGAGAGCGTGCAAGAAGGAAGGGGGAGGAAAGAGAGAAAAAAGGAAGGGGGAGGGGGGAGAGAAAAGGTGCGCGAGAGAGAAGGCAAGGGGGGGGCAAGAGGGGGCGGGCGAGAGAGAAGGCGAGGGGCGAGAGAGAAAAAGAGAGAGAGAGAGAGAGGAAAGAGAAGTACATAATGTTGACTTCAACCTTTCCACCAAACATATCTCCCTTCTCCCCCTGCCCACATCTTTCTTCATTCTCTGCACTACCTTCTTTTTCAGGTGCTTCCTATTGCTACACTTCTGTGTTTGGTTCCAAAATACTACCATTCCCTGCTTTTTGGGTACAGAAATCTAGCTAAGGCTGAAATGATTCTCCATGCCAATTTTTAGGCAAAACAAGTTATAACACTAAAGCTGTACTTTGCTGATAAACAAGTATCTGTAGTAAGATACTGTCAAGATCCTTGTTGTGAATCATACTGCACCTGGGAGAAGTAAAGACTTTATTTGGACAGTCCATAAAAACAGATTATTGTTCTAAGTGAACTATTTTTATTTTCAGAGAAGCAGAAGTTCCTCTCAATACTTAGAATATTTCCTATGTAAACGACATCAAAGAATATGAAGTTGCAAAATGAAGTACCCAATGTCAGGAAACACCAGAACTAAAATTCCAACCTTAATTCAGTCCACTTGTGAGTAAACCAATTGTGACAGCTTTTATCTGCGAACAGGTATTTCTTACTCTCCACAGAACTTTTGTTCACTGTTGAACTGTGTTTCTTCAATACAGTTGTACAGCACTGTTTTTCCCTATCAGTCAGTATACACTATGTACCATTAATTACACTTCCTTTTTTACAGAATAATTACAATCTCTCTACAGTTAGTGCTCATCATTACTATATCTAAGAGTTTCACAAACAAAACTTCTATGTTTCTGTGAAACGTTTGGCACATGCATCAAATTGTTTCTGAAAATGTTAACCATAATCATACTGTTACGTGTTAAAAACTATTGTCATTGGCTTAATTTGCACTGTAAGTATCAGTATTTCTGTCAACCAGGTTACTGGTGTCTCAAGATAAAGCGCACAAAAAAAGAAGAGTCTGGCCAGGTATGAAAATCGTGTTCAAGTAAACTCCACAGATGAACTTGTGCAAAAATAGAAACTTCGTGCAAAATATAAATATAAAATGAAATCTTTCCATACAACCATACCATAAATGAATCCATTCTTTCTGAAGTCCCTATTATTTTCAGGATACTCCTTTCCAACAGTGACGCAAGGATTTTAAAGAAAACAAGATCATTTGCAGAACAACTATGGTCGTTACTTTGCGCAGGTTCACACACTGCCTACAACATGGACTGAATAAGGCTGAGCCAAATGTATAAAGTCCTAATGATCCATATGTAAGGATGCTGAATTACAATATACCTCAACTCTGGATTTTAGTCTCTAAAAGTCACTTCTGTCATTCTATACTTCTGTAATTTCCTAGATTTCCAAGAAATATGCTAAAAAAGGAAAAAAAAGGGGGGGGGGGCGCGGAGAAAATCCCATCACATCAAATCACATTTATACTATCACAGGTTTTCAGGCAAAGGTAAATCCAACTGATCCCAAACAAAATATATAGGCTCACTCTGCAGGATGCCAGTGAAATTTCAGGCAGACTGTGAGGGTACGAAGTCTTCAGGTGAAAATAACTGGCAATTAAATAAAGATAAACCATGACATCCAGCTATCAATTCCCAAGTGTTTCTCTTAATTTCTCTCTTATGTCCTGTACTTGAACTTGCTATAAACATCCTCATTTCCTAAGGATTTCAGTAATATGCTGGTTCTGACAAATTTGTTTAATCTAGAATTAAACTTTTGTGTCAAGACTTCTTTTAAAATGTTTTAAAATAATTAGCAGTATTAAATTTAATCATACACAGAAGTATAATGTAACTACAAAGTAGCTGAATGTTGCAGAGTATTTTCAACAAAGACTATACTCACAGCTTCAGCTTCTGCTCTTGTCTTAAAGGTAATCACCGCATGAAGAGAAGAGTCATCTATCTGGCAATCTTCAATTTCACCATATTGCTTTTAATAAATAAATAAATAAAAAAGCTTAGTGAAATAGTTCTCCACCTCTAAAAATGCTGTCCTAAATCAAATGCCCTCAAAAATCATATAAAATTAGAATAGTGTACCTTTCACAGCCTTAATGCCAATCAGAGTACTTGTCCTTGCAAGGAATACAGTTACTTTTACTTGCATTTCTAAAACACAAAAATGCTGTAGTCTCTGGATTTCCTGATTGTAAACATACAGGTATGAAGTAAAATTATGACAGAAAAAGAAGTTCTTCTGCTTCAATACTTCTCTCTTGATCAAAAAGAAGGGATCTTGAGATGATTCCATCAGTCTATTATGAAACTCTTCCACAAAAAGATTTGTTAGACACAGGGACTGTAGAAAAAGCTTCAAAACTTAACTTGATTTCAGCATCTTAAGAACCTGACCCATCTATTCCTGTAATGGTCTCTATGGTATTGCTACCTTTAATGCTGCCATCACTGTAAGCTGCAATGCCCAACATATCTGTACAGGTGGAGTGCACTGCTGATGTGCAGAGTTGTGATATCATATCACAGAAACAGAAATACAGCTCAGTGCATTTCCATGGAATTTGGAGCAAGTTTAAAAACAGCAAATGCACAACCTGCAAAATGAAATAATTAACATTTTTTCTCAGTGCTATACTACTAACACTGTGACTAGAATTGTATTTGCTGATGCTAATAAGTTCTTTTTGGTTAATATTTTTGTTTGTTAAAGACAGTAAGTTTAATACTCCCTGCAATAAAACCAAAGTATAAGAAAATGCTAAGTTCTGAGCAAATTTATGACCATAAACTGACTGCACACAGCAAGCTTTTACCAGTGACAGATTCTCTGTCTTCATTTTTATATTCTTTGCAGTCAGTAAGAGAAGTACATAATAAAATGCAAAATGTGAAAGGTGACCAGCAAAATTTACTTTAGCAATATTCCTAAGGCAGGCTAAATCACAGTATCATGCTGTAGGTTAAAAATAAGTTTTTTCTTATACTCGTCACTGAAACTGGACTCAGAAATGTCCTATGGTTGACCAAGTGGATTATATTGCTTCATTTTAAATTTTTATGTTCTTAGTTTTACACCAAAAATTTGTAAAGTCATTGCTCAAATATTCAGTCCATCATAGATCTCTATAGAAAGCACTTTTGTTCCCCTTAAATACACACACACACATATATATAGGTATGTATAACTGTTTGGTCTGTCATTCATCTCTATAGAAATTAATTTTGTTCCCCATATGGGTATGGTGGTTCCCTTTTTGTTCCCCTATATAGGTATGATGCGGTGTATTTAAGGGGAACAAAATATATACATACATTTATGTATGTATATATATAGAGCTCCAGGAAACACGACACCTTAAAAAAACCCAGTATAATAGTGGCGGGTTTTTTTGTTGTGGGTTTTTATAAATTTATGTTGATTTCTCACTTTATTATATTTGCACATAAAAATTTGCTAAAAAGTATGTACGTCAATTTATCTTTTAGACTAAAAAACAGGAAAAAAAAAGTAGAAAAAGCTCTGACTTCTTACGCTTACAAGAGATGAAGAAACAGAAACCTTTGGCTGCCCTGCCAAGATCTACATATAGTTGCACAATTCTCATCTTGATTCTTAAATTCAGAAAGTTAGGCAAAAGCATTGAAAAACTTCAGTGAAAATTTTCATTAAGCACTTGTTAAGATACTTCAGTAAAGATAAACAGACTTCAGGTATTGAAAGTTTGGCACTGACTCAGTCTTTGTTCTCACCATCCAGTTACTTTATCCTTCCTAAATATTTGTAACAATTTTACATATATCCTGAACAAATAAATATTGTAAGTTATTACTTTATATTCTCAATTTCCTTTCTTTTTAAGAAAAAAACCCAGCCTTGTAAATGCTATGCGATTACAGTTATAACTAGTTGAATCAATGGTGTAATTTCTCTTTGTTTCACCTTTTTCTGATGCATCCTCTTTTTCCATGAACAGGTATATCATGTTAAAGATTCATTCCTAAACAGTATTTCCAGATGAATTTAATCAAGAGAAAACAAGTCATTCAATAGAAGAATGTCATCCAAAGAACAGAAAAAGTGAAATTGCCACATACCGCAAAATGAGGAAGAAGATCTTCTCTATCACTTTCTGTAAATGCAGAGATTTCTAATGCCCTAGGTCGATGATCCACAACTGCATGCACAGGAACTCCTCTGCCTCTACCCCGGCCTCGTATTCCTCTACCTCTGCTACGTGATGCACCCCGACCTCTTGCATGAACCCCTCTACCACGAACTGAAGAAAGAATCCCTCGTTTGGCAGCCTAAGATGTTTATACATAACATATTGATGTATTAAAATTCATAATCTAAATAGACAAAATTAAAAAACACATTTTCTGATGTTTCCTAAAAACACATCCCCAAACAAGCCTCAGAAAGAGCAGCTTACAGGTCTTAAAATAGCAAAAGGTGAACATGTTAATGACATTAAAAAGCTAATAATGTTATTATTAACAGATCAAAAATAGCATGGAAATTGGAAAAAAAGAACCAAGTATTAAAAACAGATATCAAAAGAGCCCTCACCTGTGAGGATAATTCCTCATAGGAGAAAGGAACTGCAGTGCAGCTTTTGAAATTTCATTAACAAATTTTCTTGATGTGGTGACTAACTACTTAATTTGTCTCTTTATCTTTGTCTCTTAATTTGTCTCTGAAAGTCCAGCCAGGACTTTTATTCTGACCAGAATTAATCCAGCATAATAGCTTTTGGCCACAGAATTGTGAGGTATGAAACAGAAGCTCTAACAAGCACCTCCAAGGACAAAGTATTCGCTAAAAATTTGGCTCTACATACTCCCTAATTTCCATTCCCACAGTATCTGTGTATCCCTTCTAAAGAACTGGCATGCACTCTCCAAGGGAAGTCAAAAGGCCGATGACAGTATTTCTGACAGCCATTTAAAAAATAATTCGCAATAGTTATTTTAAGTTTCAAAAAAGCACTTTCAAGGGTTTAATTTCAATGTTTATAACAAGAATAAAAAAAAAAAATCTTTTCAAACCCAAATAGATCTGATGTAGGAATCAAATGTTAAATGAAATCACCATAACAACGCTTTTAACATATCCTACACTGTTTACAGCTCAAGCACTGATAGCACTACTTTAAGGCATGCCAGTGATATCACCCACAAGATCAATCTGTTATGGCTTTATTCATGAAATTATTCAGATAATTTTACAATAGTATATAGTTCACTTTTTATTTTTTATAAAGATAATCCTGCGGGGGTTTTTTTTTTAAACATTTTTAAGTGGTTAAATGAATAATCCAGAAAACTAAAGATTATGCTGACTCAACAATCAAGCTGTACACTGTTTGGGTTTTCTCACAGTAAAATCAGGGCCACCTGGAACAGAACAGTGGGTTATGAGCCACAGAACCAACACATGAATATCGTGGGAGTTAAAGTCACAAAGACAATGTGTGAATAAAAGTTTTTCTAAAGAATTTGTAAGAATGCTGAAGAATCAAACAAACATCAAGGGGAAAAAACCCCCGTATCCTTCTTGTAAATTATACAAGGGATACATCCATGCTGTTTCTTGAAACATACTGGTGTGCTTTACTAATAACCCTGTTTTTCTCAAACTACTTTGATCAGTATATGCTAAAGGCCTCAGAATATTCGTTTTACTAGCAAAAATTATTTTCCTGAAAGACCTACAATTTTTTTTTTCCAACTTGAAATACAGACTCAATGAGAGATCGAGTAGGATTAGCACACTCAACTACGGTGTAAGTTTATCTTGAACAAGCACCTACTTTTGTACTGCTATTTTACAGATCATTCAATTCACATACTTTCTAAAATGTACAATTTATAAATAAGCTTTCAGTACACCTATGAAATATTATTCACCATCAGAATATATATTGTTAACATAAGCTTTTATGTCGTCTGTATTCAGTTGGCTTGGCTTATTAACAAACCTATTTTCACAATTACCAAAGCTGCATAACAACTTAGTTTTAAAGTAAGATTTTAATGCAACTTAGCCGTACGTATGTGCACTGTGTTCATATGTAGTTATACATAAGACATGACCAAACTTCATTAAGACAAGAGGGATTTAAGCCACACAGCAGCCTGCTTAACAGCAAAAAGAGATATAAGATTATCATGCAATTAAGTAGATATTACACAATCATATAGGCAAGACAGTGCAATATAACACAGAACAACACCCACAGCATTCAGAATTTCTAAAATAAGATATAGATATGAAGAATCTCGCACAGCCTTATGAATTCTTTTAAAAGCAAGTACTTTAAGAAAAAGCATGTTTCTATACATTGAACACTTCCTGAAACATTGTATTTGCTTTTGCTAAGTCCTCCTTCTCATGAAACCAATGCTGTAATACTACTTTTGGCACTTCAGCCTTTTTGGTTAATCTCATTAAGAGGATGCTAACACTTAAGAATAAAAGATCAAGCAGTGTTTTTTAACTCTTCTGTATCAAACACAAAACCACTTACAGGCAACAATTTAAAAACACTCCACGCTCTCAAGAAAGTATTACTACCACAAATCTATAAAATATCATGTCATGTAAACAGTTACAGAATTTAAATAGATTAGCAATCAAAATTAAAGACAATACTATTCCTCTACCTTGGTGGAATTCAGAAACTGATTTTTTAAAATATTATTGCTAAATGCCTCCATCTACATGCAACTTAATATTGCGCTCTGGAAAAAATAGTTTATGATATAATACACAAGCTAACAAACATATATGAAAATATTTGATTAAAAGTTAATTGCTACAAAAGAAGAGACAAACATACTTCCAGCTGTAGCTCTGTATATTTTCGTCTTAATTCAGTAACTTCCTCCCCAGCTTGCATCTTCTTGTATAAATCCAGTTCAGTATCTAGTAACTCTTTCTGCATCTAAGAAATTGTTATGGTAAATTATTAGTTCCACAGTTCACATTCTCTACTGAGGAAACACTTTTCCGATAAAACCCAAGAATCTATTGCTATGCTCCTATCAGTAGGCTATTTCAAAAATACACAGCGACTTAAGGATTGGCCAGCGCTGGCCTCCAGGTAAGGAAGAAGTCTGCCACATCACCTCTATCTGGAAAACAAGTTCCTAGAAACTCTAAGGAAAGGGAATTTGAAAACTAGAAGCTGTAGTGAAATTTTAAAAACTTAACCAAGTTGTGGCTTATTAATTCGGATCACAGCTCTAACTTTGCAGGTATACTGCTTACTACACTAGGTTTCCACCTTCAAAAACAAAACAAGCACAAGCTTAGGAGCCTTCTTGGCGAGAGAAAACTTCAATGTGTAGTAGTATGTTTCTGAACTTGGTGATGTCAAAGCTTTTAGACCACCACACAAAGCCAAACCCAATGGAATTTTTTCTAAACTAGAGATAACACAAAATAGAAAATGCAAAATTATATGGTGGTGGTGATGAGATAAAAAGGGATTCTACAAAAAAAAAGCAGTACAATTATGAATGAATACAAAATCTATAATCAGTAATGAGAAAAAGCATTTAAGTTTATCATAATTCCATAATGCAAAAAGCACAAATGGTAGTTCTGTTCAGACCACAGTAGAAAAAACACAGTAACAAGACCTCTGCTAACAAAAGGTTGGTCTCTGATGCACCCGGAGTTGCCTTCCAGCACACGGTACCTTAAAAAAAATTATTAGAAAGTTCAAAAATATATATGAAACTGAAAGGTGTCTCTGAACCCGAATTTAGACATGTTCATTGCAACCACTGAGGTGCAGGTGCTGGTACAGGTGCAGGAAAGGGCTTTATGTGACCATGAAAATTTTATTTGAAGTCCTGTTCCAAATTGGAAGCTTTTTTTTTTTTTTTTAAATGGAAAAAGCAGCAGCCAAATGTTCCAGTGACATCACAAATGAAGGATAAAATTATAGATGATTGTGAAACAGTTTTACATTTACACCCGTTGATTCAAAACCACAGCATGTAATGTATTCAAAGGCTGGTTGTCAAGAGATGAAGGTTTCGCAGTTGTGACAGTTGGAAACCAAGTATCACCACTGAATGATAAAGAAGGGCTTTTTTTGTTTCTTTGTTTTTTCCTGGAAGCTTTAAAAGAAAAAAAGCTGGATTATTCAACTGGCAACTTCAACCTGAACCCCTTTCAGCCCCATTTTATCATCTACAGCAACCACAGAAAAAAAAAAAATCCCTTATTTCCTGTATAATGGTTTTCAAAGTTTTCAAAATTGGAAACAGTGTTTTTCTCAAATCCCACTGTCTTGCAACACATCAATGACACGGCAAAACAACCACTTCTGAAGTTTAATAATGACCAGCAGTTAGAACTCACAAAGCAGCCAGTGACGTGGATGTCATAAAGAAAGTCTCTAGACTTTTGAGGTTTATTTCTAGTGCTCTTAATGAAGACTTCCCGTTTACAGAGCTGTGCCAGCTCTCAAGGAGAAAATACCTCCTTCAAGACATACCAAGAAGCAGCAAAGATTTCTACACTCAGGGGGAAGAGTATTTTGTAATCTCCATGAACTGGAACAAGACAAAAATAGGTAAAGGTAATGGCACAGCCACACGGGCCTCATCTACCTAATGCTTCAAGTTTGCAGGGTCTTCTGAGCTGCCCAGGTTTTAAACACTAAGAAAATGCAAAAGAACCTAGAGCAAAGTCTTTCGGAAAATTGTCAAAGTTGTAAATTTTAACTGTTAACTCCTCACTTCCACAAAGGTCAGATGGGACTGATTGTTTTCTCTCTTTCAAGTGTTAACAAAATAATGCTTACAGATAATGCACAATCTCCCTGAGAGGAAAGCTGTCAATAAAATCAACTTTTCTACAGTTTGGATATTTTGTCCATTATGAAATGGGTTTGCTTAAAATGTTTCTTCACTTTCCATATTACAAAGGAAATGGAAAACCAGCTCAAAAACTTCATTAAAACTGTAATTCAAATTAGCATATCACCTCACTTTACTAAGTAAAACCAACCATCACACAAAGGAAGTGGTGGACCAGGTTGCCAAGCAAAGAGTGATGTGGGCAGAAGAGATCTCAAGATCAACAAAACTGGGTTGAAGGGGGATTCCACCTCAAGCATACACATACCAATCCACATAAATGAGGGAGGGCCTACAGAACAGTATCACAGGGGAAGATCTCATTTCTTTTCTGGGAAATCAGTGCCTCTCTGAAGAGCCTGTACACTAATACACACAACATGCGAAACAAAAGAGGAGGAATTAGATGTCTGTGCGCAGTTACAGGGCTACAATCTCACTGAGACTACAGAAACATCGTAGGAAAACTCACACTACTGGAGTGCTGCAGTGGACAGATACGGTCTCTTACGGAAGGACAAGCCAGGATGGCGAGGAGTGGGAGTTGCCCTTTATGTGACAGTGCAGTATGGACGCAAAGAGCTCTGCCTGGGTACAGATGATGAGCCCGTCAAAAGTTTATGAGTCAGGATTAAGATGGCAGACCAATGCGGGTGACGTTGCAATGGGTGTGTACTACACACTGCCTGACCAGGTAAAAGAAGTAGATGAGGCCTTCTTCAGACAATTGGAAGAAGCCTCCTGTTTGAAGACCCTGGGCCTGGATATCTACTGGAAAGGCAGGATGATTTTCAAGAATCACATCCTCCAAGTTCCAGAGCGTGCAGGAAATAAAGCAAAGGTGGCAGGAGGCCTGCTGGGATGAACAAGGAGCTCCTAACAAAACTTAAATCCAAAACCAAGGTGTACAAGAGATAGAAGCAGGGTCAGATCACAGAAAGAATATAGAGAAACTGTCTGAGCATGCAGGTACTGGTTTGGAAAACCAAAGCTCATGTGAAGTTGAATCTGGCAAGGGGGGTGGGGAACAAGAAGAAACGCTTCTGCGGGCCTAGCAGCAGCAAAAGGAACCCTATGCTGTGAAAAATGTGGGCTGAATGTGAACGGGGACCCTGGCAACAAAGGACACAGGAACAGTCAAGGTACTCAATACCTCCTACTCCTTAGTCTTTACTGGAAAGACTTGCCTCCAGCAATCCCAGATCCTGAGACCAGTGGAAAAGCCTGGAGCAAGGAAGACTTACCCTTGGTAGAAGAGAATCAAGTTAGGAAACATTTAAACAAACTGGACATACACAAATACCTGTGACCCAATAGGACACAACCGTAAGTACTGCGGGAGCTCGTTGATGTCATTGCAAAGCCAATCTCAATTATCTTTGAAAGGTCATGGCATTTGGGGGTGGTTCCTTGGGACTGAGAAAAAGCAAACGTCACCCTGATCTTCAAGAAGGGCAAGGAGATCTGGGGAACTACATGCTGGTCAGCCTCACCACAATCCCTGGGAAGATGAAAGAGCAAATAATCTTGGAAACCATTTCCAAGCATATTAAGAACAAGAAGGTGATTGGGGAAAGGGAAGGAGAAATCATGCTTAACCTTAACAGCCGTCTACAATGAGATGACTAGCTTGGTGGACAAGAGCAAAGTAGTGGAAGTTGTTTATCTTGACTTCAGTAAGGTGTTCGATGCTGTCGCCCACAACATCCTCACAGCCAAAAGGATGACATGCTAAGTAGGCAGGAAGACAGTGAGATTGACTGAAAACTGGCTAAACTGCTGGGTTCAAAGCATTCTGATCAGTGGCACAAAGTCCAGCTGGAGACGTGTCACTACTTGTGTACCCCAGCAGTCAATACTGTTCAACATTTTCATTAGCAACCTGGATGGTAAGAGAAAGTGTGCCCTCAGCAAGTTTGTGGACAATACAAAATTCTGAGGAGTGGCTGCCACACCAGCTGGTTGCGTTTCCATTCAGAAGGATCTTGACACACTGGAGAAATGGGGCAGGAGGAACCTCCTGCATTTCAACAAAGGGAAATGCCAAGTCCTGCACCTGGGGAAGAATAACCCCAGCCACCAGTAGAGGTTGGGGGCTGCCCACATGAAGAAGACCTCAAGCGTCCTGGTAGCAGAGAAGAAGTTGAACATGAGCCAGCAATGTGTCCTTGTGGCAAAGAAAGCTGACAGACTCCTGGGCTGCATTAGGAAGACCAACACCACCAGGTCAAGGGAGGTGATCCCTCTCTACTCTGCAATGGTGAGGCCACATATGGAGTGCTGTGTCCGGTTCCAGGCTCCCCAGCTCAAGGGAGACACGCTGGAAAGACTCCAGCGAAAGGCCACAAAGATGATTAAGGGACTGGAGCGTCTACTACTATGAGTAGAAGCTGACAGAGCTGGAATTGTCTGACTTCAGGATGAGAAGGTGGCAGGCGGATGGGACCTTATCCATGTGTATAAATACCCAGTGTGGATGAGTAAAGACGACACCCAGACTCGTCTTAGTGGTGCCTGGTGATGGAACAAGACAATCCCCAGAAATCCCTTCCATTCTCAACCATTTTGAGCAATTTTGTGTTATTGGACTATTTTCTTGCCCACTCTAAGAACTTACTGGACCACTCTCAAGGTAAAATAACTGTCATGGGTTAAAATGCTGCATTCACAATTCTCTAGTCAAGAATTTACCAAGTTTTCACGATGCGACTTTCTTCTTCATTCCTATGGGTCTGGATTCTTTCCTTGCATGTGATGAAACCGTTATTCCTGGACCAAAACTGTTATAAACTATTCTTCCTGTTCAAATTTATGAAGCACTTGTACACCACCAGCAGAAGAGTATTTCTCAAAAACATGAGGCTTTAACAATCAAATGCAGCTTTGAAAATATTGCCAATTTCTAGGACTTTTATTGTTCAAATTCTCTTTACAGGTAGGTAACTTCCTCCAGACCTCTCAGAAAAATTGTCTCACCAAACAACATCCACTCTCTTTCAAAAACAACAAAAAAATCTTGTCTCTATTCTCCAAAAAAAGAGGAATTTAATCTTATTATGGCAGTGTCTGAATTCTGGGATTGTTACAGTTAGTTCCCCCTCTAAAACACAGTAGAGTATTCCACTGCAACTGAAGTTGTTTTAAGAGGTATAAACTGACTTCCAGAAATTATAATCTATGTCCACTTTCACGATAAAAATATGCTGCTTCAACTTTGTCTGGACTGACAAACAACATAAGAAGCTACAGTGAGTACATACAGGTCATTTCAGCATTACTTTTTGATATTTCTCTTCAAAACTGCACATCACTGTAATTTACACTGCAGTTACTTTTAACGCCTATATTTCTATGTAAAATAAAGCAGTAGAAATGCTCTTTCACACTGAAAACTAATGATCCATTTAAATTAAATCTGGGTTGTAATGTTACACCAGCTTTTTAAAACAGAATCCCAAAACATTAGAAGAGAAGACTAAGTATTCTGAAGATTTAAGAACTGAATGAAAACAGCAAGAAAAGATCAAGGCTTTTTGTCTTCTACTGGAAAATACACTGTACAAAAATCTGCTCTTTTGTTAGTCCGCACTTCCTCACTTGATAAAGCAACAAAAGCTTATAGTGTATTTAAAAGAACACATTAATCACCTTGTGACCTGCTTAAGAGCAAACACTTCTATAAAAAGCAAAATACTGCATTTTAAAAAGGTAATATAAATTGCATCTTTAAGCAGCTGGGAAACTAGTTATAGCCATAAACTAACAAGAATGATAGCAGAGAAGGAAAACTCCTCTCACAGGTACAACCCAAACATGGGTAGCTAGATCAAAGGAAAACTGACCAGTATAATCTTCAATCTAAAAAGCTTGATATATTGAAAAATTTCAGTGACATAAAAAACCTAGAAAATTATATGTATCGGTACAGTAGTCAAGTAGTTTCATGAAGCAGTTTGTTTTGTGTATTAAACCTGACCAGAAGATATGTTTTACATAATTATAATCCTTTTGCATAAGAAATACTATTTTCATGATTTCTATTAAAAGTTTAAGAAAGCAATAGACTGTACACAAAAGATTGGGTAAAGCAAAAGAAATAATCATAAGATTTTTGGTTTGGTTTTTTTTTGGTTTTCCAGATTATATACTATCTGTGTAACAGTGGATAAACCTTTTAGACAACAGCATGGTCTTAAAATTAACTACGTTCTTTTAAAAAAAGGGCAAAACCAATCTCACTTCAAAGACGACTTAAAAATTAAACCAGTATGGTTCTAAATACTGCTGATGTATCTGCGTATTTTTATTCTGCTGACATAAGCATGTGAATTCATCTTATTAAAAAGCTGACCAAAACTTGAGTACCTGAGTCTTAGTTTTCATGCTTTTTAAAGGAGCCCCTCCTCCTGGTGATACACCTTTTAATTCATCCTTTAACTTGGTAATGCTATTAGTCAAAATTTCCAGTGTTTTCATGATTTCTGCTTTGTCTTCTGACTTCATGGCTTTATTCTTCTCCAGCTTTGAAATCAGCATCTGTCCAATTAAAAAAAAAAAAAAATAATAATTTTACTTAGCAACTACTATTACAAGTCTGTTTTCCAGTACTCATTACAACTAATGGAAAAGCAGAATATTGCATTTCTTTTGTTGTGATCTTCAAACTCAACATACAGGGCTTTTAACAGGTTATATTAAATTCTTTGTCTGAATCTCTGATTAATTCATTTGCTAATGAACATCTGATATCTCCATTTCATTGGAACAGATTTGCTCAACATACTTAAATTATCTCAAAACTTTTATTCAACTTAAATGACATTTTGGCCTTTTTCTCCTCCTAGGCCCGAGTGCAGTCAGGCATACTTTTCTACATCAATCTCTCCTGCTCTTGTCAAGTGGAAATCTCAGGTTTTCACTTCTCCCAAAAAACATATGCGTGTTGCACCCAAATTAGGCAATTTTAACTAAAATTGCACCTAAATTGCGTAAACTTGTTGTTTTCGAAGTGAACTAACAAGAAAAGTTAGATTAAAACTCTAAACTTAAAATAATGTGATAGTACCGTTCTAAGAGAATGCTTATTCTATAGGTCAGTTTTGTAGCTCATGCTTACAAATTCTGAAATATTTCAGAGAAGCGAACTGAGATTTTACAACTGAATTGCTGACTTTCTTTAATGCTAACTTTTTACCTTTTGTGTTTCAATGTGCTTCTCTAAGATTTCTTGCTTCTTTTTTCTCACATCTTGTTGAAGTCGTAATGCTTCCTAGAAGCATAAAAATATTACAGAAAGTTTCTAGATTTTGAAAAGTAACTCCAGAAGAATAATATACTATATCTGACAACTACACGGTAATAACTTACAGTAACAGGGAAAAAAATAGTAACAGAAATTCAAGGTACTAATAGGCAATATTTCAAATTATGTTTTGGAAAACAATGCATTGCCAAATTAGTGAAGGATCTAATGATCTTTCTTAGACCTGTGCTGGGAAGACTTCATTATCACTTACATACAAAGTAACCCCTTACACAACTCCACGGAAAGCTGAAAGGCAATATAATACACTACCGCAAGAGGTACAACATACAAGATTTTAAATGTGCAAAGACAGTATCTTGAAAGCAACTGTAAATCAAGTCCATCAATTAAAACACATTCTCCAGTACAGTTACAAGCAAAAAGAAAATACATTCTACTTTCTAAAATTAAAATGTTACCCAAAGAAAACCATCTCTCTTGTGTTGACTACTATAACTTGGAAGTGACAAGTACTACTACTCAATCTGCTAAAAACAGAATCTTGACATTGCAGTGGGCAAATCAAAATGAATTGAAACTGATAAATTTGTGACATACTGCACTCAGAAGAAGCAGGAGATGCCACAGCTGCTGTGCTCAGCTCCTACTAATGCCGCTTGAGAGAAAGCAATTGCTTCTTGCTCTCAGATACAGAATGTAGAAGTCTTAGATAGCAGGATATTTGCAGAAAACAATTAAGAGCTTTGATACCAATATATTTAATGGGATAGGAGAGGCAGAAGATGATTTTGTACCTCTAGATCACAAATCAACTGGGATCAGACTGCAAGTAGATTACCTTATACAAAGAGCATAAACGCACAACAGCCATAAAAAAGAAACAGTAATAAGGTTTCTGTATGTCTTCCCAAATACTGACAAATCTGCTGCATGAAATGTTAGTTTTGCAATACAGTGTGCAATCATTTTTGTGAAGGGAAAGGGAAGATAAGACAAGGGGATGAATACTAAGAAAAACTAGGGAGACAGAAGGAAAGAAGGGAGTGAGTCCCACAAAATCATGTTTTTCCACAAGTTCTAGTATATTGTAATAAGAAATCTCTGAAGAGAGGAAAGAGCACAAGAGCACATGAAAAAAGAGCCAATCACTTAGCGTGTCTTCAGTGTCTTCTCTCAAAAAAACCCCCTACAGCTGTCATGCTAAGTCAATAATTTTATTATGAGATTTTTGCCATTTCACAGGCACTTAGTGTCTTAACTTGAAAGGTAAAGGCTCTAATTCTGAAAAAACATACTTTAGGGAACAAATATGAAATGAAATCCCAAAATTAGAAGTGATTTCTTTAAAGCCTGGACTAATGCCACAACTTACATGCAGCTACAAACTGCTATTTCAAATTAGTTACAGAAGCTTACCAATAGGCTAAAATCTTTGTTTAATGTTTATACTGCTTTCAATACTTCTGTTTGAATCTACTTTAGTATCGAACACTTAATTTGTTGTTTGCAACCGGTAAGATAAACATTGTCCTGTATTTAGTTTTTCTAAATGACAAGAATAAATGTGAAAAAGAAGCTTTACTGGGTTCTTTTGAAAATTCTAAGCAAGCTAAACTACAACTAAGCAACCTATTCAAGGCCAAATGCATTTTTCTTGCATTTCTTCTATAATATATACAAAAAAAAAGAGAAAACCTAGTACTACGCAAAAAATAAAAATGGATGCAGAACTATAGTTTGGAAACAATAAAATGCAGAGTCATACACTTCTCAGTTCTCTCAAGTGAAGAAACAATTTTGGTCACAAGTACAAAACACACTGAGAATAAAGGCCAGTTCCAGAAAGGCTTGAGAGAGAAGAATAGTGACTATACTATACTCCCTTCTCACTCACGATAGACAATTCATGCCTCAACACGGAGATTCTGCTTCCAGGAAAAAGTGTTTCACATTTTGAACTTCTAGAGAATTTTAAACCTGCTTACACTGCCTGAACATACATTGAAAAAATAGCAAAACAATGCTGAATTTTCTTGTTCTTTGAAAAGAAACCATTATAGTGAATTTAATCTTATAACTAGTTTCATCTATGCTCTTGAGATGAATATACATAATGCACTATTCTCTAGTGGTCACAAGTTCCCAATCTAGGTCCATTTTATAAAGAAGCATATTTAATTTACCTGTTTTTTCTTCTGTGCTTCATTAGAGTCTAGCACGGAAGTGGAAACAACAGGCAAAGATTTCTGTGCTGCCTTCAAAGCAGCAGGGTTGTACACAGTTTTTGTCAAGCCAGTAGAAGTGGATAAAACCTATAGGAGGAAATCATTTTATTTTTTTGCCAGTGAATTTCAATTTTTTTTAAAAAACATGAGTGCTTAAAAATATATAAGTGTCTTTTCTTTTGTCTGTTTTGATGATATGGAATATAAAAATGTGGTGTAACAATTATATTTGGAGTTGCTGAAGTTAAACAATTTTTAAAGAGGCAGCATCACATCAGATATCTAAGAATTATAAACATCAGATTATAAATCCTTTCCACTGAGATTCATATGTACTTCCAAGTTCCAAATATATAAAATTTTACATATTTGAGCATAATTAAGGAAACAGAAGACAGATTTTCGCAAGAATAACTGAAGTTTTTCTTTTTTGTTTTGAAGTTTAAAATTAAATTTTTCATGGCTGCATGAATTTTCTAAGCAAAAATTCAACATAATTTTAGAGACTAAGGTCCAAAGTAGATACAATAGTTCCTTTTCATATGCAGTTTGTGCAAAGTAGAACTTGCACAATCAGCAAGAAGTAACTCAAGTACAGGGAAGTCTTCAACACTGTACAGCAAAGGAAGACACTTCTATGTCTCTCTGTTCTCTTTCCTACGTTTGTAAAATGAGGTATGAAAATTTCTTCATGACATAACTGAGAACACAGCTGTCTGCTTTACAACCTCTCTAAAGTATACTGTATACATCTCCACAATACCTGAAGGTTTGGACTATTCTGTTTTCTTATCATGTTCCTTAAAGGACATTTTGGCCATATTAGTGTTGAAAAATCCATGGCTAAGTGCTGGAGATAATATAGGCATGATCTTGTCCACCTTGTTAGCAAATCACAGCAATTATGCAATTGGTATCATTTCCAGGAGTTTAAAAATACTTTTTTTATATATATGTGGAAAATTAAAAGATGCATGCAGAGTCTATTGGTCACCATGCACTCCATAAAAGACACAATGCCCACCAACCGGAGGGAAAAAAAAAGAAAAAAAAAAAAAGACAGCCAAAAAAACATTAGAAAGACAGAAAAGATGAAGAGATCAGAAGAATTTACAACAGGAATGCTTCATATAAAAGCTTTTCACTTCACTGTGCTATTTATACTATTTCTTCCCACAGTAAAGTATTTTCTAGAGTAGGCAGTGCAGAGAGAAAGGGGGGGGAAAAAAAATCAAAGCATGTTATGGGGTATTATAAAAGGTGATATAAAATGCTCTGAGCAGGCCATTAAAACGGAGATGAAGGAATTTTCTTTTAACTTATTAAAACACATTAATGTATGCACATCCCAATCATATAGTTCCTATTACAAAGTAGCTTTAGGACAGGCTACATCACAAACAGAGGACCAAAGATAAAAATACTGACACACTCCTTTTGCCGTGAACTAACTTCACGGCAGAGTGAACCATGCTTCCTCATCTCTTTTAATATAAGGAGAGATGCCACAGCAGACCTACCTGCATCAACTAATACAGAAGAGCAAGAAGCAACACATTAATGTCTTCTAAATCTCTTAATACTATTCAAGAGAAGGAATAATGTGAATCTCTTCACAAGTTCATAAATTGCAAGTCCCTATACAGATCTTAAAAGGCCTCACGATGACTGTTCTGTCTCCTTTTCCTCCTGCTCTTTGGGAAGCATAGCTACCTACTTTCTTACTGGGAAGTTCCTGTCAAACCCTGTACTCAGTCAGAAGGAAAAAAACATCTAGGACATGACATCTGTGTTTTCTGACAGCTTTCAATCATTTAATTTCTAATGATTACAGAGCATTATCACTGCAAACTAAGCAAGGTGTTTCCCTGTAAAGGGACAATAGTAGGTAAAAATGGGTCAAACCAAGTTTCAGAACCCTACTAAAAATGCTAAAGGAAACTGCTGCTTCACCAGTCCATTGAACAGCCCAGCAGCTAATCAAAATCAGTCTGTACTATAAGACAGCACAGCAGAAAACACATCTTAGCATGAATCTACTCTTTGTAGAGAAGTCTTTCCAGGACAACTCAACTCTTAAGGAATGAAGGGAAAAAAAAAAAGTATTTCCACTCAAACTGAAGCAGACTTCCTATTTCTAAAGTAAGTATATAGTATGTATGTAAAATACAGTTCAGGAATACACAGTAAGGTATTTATCTGCAACTAATTTACAGCAACAAAAACGCAACTAATCAAACCAATGACAAAATATAGGCAAGAAGCCAACAACAGTGCATTTAGGTGGACTGCTCAGCTTGAAATGAGTCGAAGAGACATCCTCTACAATTACAGCTCAACATTAAGCATTGTTACCTTTGTGTGCTAGGTACAGCATAGTATCTTTGGGGTGGATTTTACTGTAGTTAGATTCCACTAAATCAATTAACTGCCATATTGTAAGGGGGCAGGAGAAAAATGCAGCGGACGCTTCATTCATTTCAGGTCAAGTCAATTCCCAATAGAAAATATATATACCTCGGCAGAGAAATCTTGTTGCCGGGTAAAACTTGCTGCCTTTCTATCAAAAGTCTTCTCAAACGAATGTTATAAACACTGGGGAAGCCTGTCCCCTAAGGTGCTAAATAGGTCTGGAAACATGCATCACAAACTTTGCTACTAAAGTAAACACATCAACAACTCCATGTTCTGAAAATTGCAACCACTGGGCAAAATACATACTCATAACCACCATTCAGATGCACCTTTCCCACCTTACCTCTCTTTGTCCTTTCTATACTGATTAACTTCCACTTTTATCTTTTCATAAGTACTGCAAATTATAAGACCAAATAAGAGGGTAAATGTTTACAGCATCACCTTTTCAGGGACACAAAAGCCCAACAACGTTTTTATAGAAAGGCTTTCTACAGATTCATCTGTAGTGTCAAAATTTATTTATTTTTAAAATTTATTTCTTTATTCTTCTAACAAATCAAGATCCTGGAACATATCTAGTTATTTTCATGACTGAATAAATGGAACCTACTATTTTAAAATGAAAACCACAGAATAGCAGCTTCTGTCCTAGCATATTTTATTCTTCTTATAACCATTTAGCCATCTGCTGAGTTTCAATATATTTTACTTCATAAAACTAACCTTTAACACATAACTTTATTCATAGTTATAAAACAAACTTAATATTGACACAAGGGGTTTTATAATAAAATTAATTCTACTGAAATTAAATGTGAGAGGAAGAGAATATGAAACATTCTCTTACCTTTTCAGTTGTTGGAGTAACTGGCTTTGACACAAAACCCAGTCTATCCTTCACAGATAATTTAGTCACATTCTAAGAAAACAAAAAAAAAATTATAGTTCAAATATTTACTTTATTTTATGAATATTTTACTGTTTCCTGTGTAATTCCAAATGTTAGGAAATTAGAAAAAACATTTTAAACTAATAAAACCATAGACTTTGGACCAACAATACACGAAAAATAGTATTAAAGCACTTGATAAAATGAATTTTAGATATTTGATTTTACAGTTAGTATACATCTATAAATAGATTGGATAAGACAAAGATAAAGCCAAATATGGAATCAAAGATTATACTACATATTTTTTGCAAGAAGTCCATGACATGCTAGCTGGCAGATGATTATCTACACAGGCCCTTTTAAATACACTTCAGTTTTTGTGTTTTATAATCTGGTATTTGCAGGCATCAATTGCAGAAAGTTGTTTGAATTTAAACTACAAATGTTTTCTGAAGTGTGGTGGTCTTCCTTTTCAGAGGTAAAACTAAAGTAGTGGCACAATGCTAATAATGAGATATGAGGTTACATTCTTCCTTGTATTAAGGGTGACATACAAATACTAAAAACACTTTTAGATGCCGACCATCAGTCTCTAATGGTTTTAGCTGTTTAACAGATACAATATTAAAAAAAGGGTAGCTTTTAGTTCTTTGGATAGAAACCAACTTTATTTTGAAATCTGAAAACTGCAATTTAACACCACATTACTGAAATATTTTCAGTCTTTTGTTTTGGTTTTTTTTTAAACTAAGTAAAAAGCTATGATACTAAAAATTAAGTACCATGCTTGGGTAAGAAAGCCAAATATCATTGCACTGAGGAAAACTTTAATATCAAAACATCACTCACAATCAAATTAGATGCACTTCTAAGTAGTAAATGTGTACTTTCACTATATGAGTAACTGTAACGGATATATTCATGCACTATGGAACGTATTACAGAAAGAAAAACGTGCAACTAATTTTTTGACTAATCATACATACCTGAGTGACTTCTGTATTGGCACTCTGTGCTTCTGCAGGTTCAATATTACTTGCAGGTACCGGACCTAAGCGCTCCTTGACCGATTGTTTCACTACTGGTAAACTAGGTTGCTGAACTAAGGGTTGTATTACCTGTAACACCGCCCAACCCCCAAAAAAGCACATCATAATATTAACAACAAAAGGCTGCTACATATATAGTCCAATAAATACACAATGAAATTGCTGCAATGGCATTTAGATTTACACGTCTTCCTTCCTATCATTCAATAGCTTTTTCACCTGATGGCAAAAATAAACACTTAATGAGATTTAGGATGCTATACTGACTATTTGTGTAGTGCATACAGCGATTACATCTATTTTGCACTTGCAGCTCACAGAATTGATCAAACTACTCTGGTCTATTTCTATTAATCATGTCTGCTTAGACTACCTTAACTTCCACCTGTTAGAACCGAACAAAAAGTAATGAGCAGTCTTCTGATTCCTTTCACAAATCTTTCATCATCAACCATTTAGTTACAGAAAGGCAGAAGACAAACTTGTATCATAAAGACTCTTGCTTTTTACAGCGATAGGTCACTTTTCATCTCCTATGTGTTTAACTTGGACAAAATAGAAAAAGAAAGAAGGATATGGAGACACGCAGTCATGGGACTGAGGAAAAAGAAAACAGAGCAGCTAATCTTTGAACTTCCCATGGATATGCCCTGACAGCTAACACCTTGCCCTTTTTTCTTTGACAAAACCACTAAACACTTAAGACCAAAAAATATGCTTCCAAGCAAGCTTCCTGTCATATTTATAACCCTCAGGAGGTCACTTAATCCATTCCTCCAGTCCAGGGCAAAGTCAGCTATACCTAAGCCATTACTGACAGTATCTATCTATCTATCTAGTTCTTACAGATTTCCGGTGAAAGAGGTCCTATCACCTCTCTAGGTAAAAGTGTTTCAGTATCCTTTAGCATTAGAAAATGTTTCTTAATATCTAACCTAAATCTCCTGTGCTGCCTTTTAAGCCCAGTACTTCTTGTTTTATCTACCACAGATGTGGAGAGCACATTATTTCTGCTTCCTGGTAGATGCCTTTTATTTGATGATTTATTATAGTTGACTCCCACCATCTTTACTAAGTACTTCCACTCCTTTCAGAATTTCCACAGTAAGAGTTTTCCAAAGTAATCCTGCTGAGAAAACAGCAATGGTCAAGAAATAGTGCAAGACTAGATACTACTGAATGGGCAACTTAAAAGCCAACTGATTTTACTCTGAAAAAAATTCAAAAGCCTGTCTTTAGTGCCTGACACAGAAAAAAATCTGGCCAGAAACCATTATAAACACAGGTGATATTAATTCAGCTGTAACTAATTAATACACCAGAAATCTTGACAAAAATTCAAATACTTATAGTATGTGAAGTACTATAAGAAAAGAGTTTCCACACTACTTGTAGATATTATACCAATTATTAATTTCAATGAAAAGGGAAGTAAATATTCATGCTCCTGAAAGGCTTATGAATTAAAAATACCTGTTTACTGACTCAACAATTTGATAATTGTTATATTTTGGGGTAGAGGAAGATGAAAGCATTGCACTTCAAATTTTAATCTTGTCACTGTGTGCCCTCTATCACCTGTAACAGACTTCAAATTGTAGTTTCCTGACACATGATGAAAGGCTGTCCTTTGTGAAGCAAGAATGCTTAGTACTGTCACCTGGTACCAAGAGGAATTCATGCTCAAACCATCAAGGTTAACTCACCAAAGGTGGTGTGCTGGGAAGCTAGTAACAACACTAAAAGCCATAAGACTATTTTAAGTTGATGTTTTCCAAAATAACAAATATACAGATCAGATATTTGTTTGGAAATACACAGTTAATACTCCAAGCTGGATAGCATAATGAGCAAATAAGCTGATGTCAATAACTATTCAAGCTATCCTTCTCAGGTGAGGTAATGACTGTATGAATGCAAATGACATACTCCACTGCCCTCTTCTGGCTGATCAGATGTAAATCAAGCTTAGAAAATAAATACCATTTTGAGTAGCGCTAGTTCAGATCAAGCATCAAGGATAGTTATAAATTTGATTCCAAACTCAAATCTAAAGGATGATAACTGGGGAGATAGTGAGACAGGTGCCATTAAAACTGCATTTCTGTAGATAAAAAGTGGGGCATTTGTTACAAAAGAAGGGGAGGAAGGAAACTTGCCTGAAATGCCCTACAGCAGTATTGCTATGAAAAACTGGGTCGTTGATTCTGAATGATGACGACATACACCACCCAGAGAAAGAATGAATTCAAAACTTAGAGCAGCAACTGAAAGAATCCTCATTTGCTCATTATATCATTTTATAAAAATAAATGAATGTTTTTTCTACAGAGCCTGCCTCATATTTCCTAAGTGTAGAATGTGTTGTTCCACACTGACAGCAAATCCAATAAAGCAGGATACACAAGTATTTAGAGGGACTTGCTACACCAGGAGCTAACTGATAAGACTCACTATCCAATAACCTACACAACCTGGGAGAATCCAGGCTTCCCCTTATATTTGAGTAGAACCACTAGGCCTGCTAACAAATCTGATTTGGCTTGCCACAGGTTACGAATCTAAGCTCCGCAACAGCAATAGCTGTTTCATATTCTTAAAAAGTTGCCAATGCTACTATGCCAATGTAGCCAAAAGTATGTCGATGCACCCAATAGGTGCTCCACTGCGCAATTCAATTCAAAAATCTAGAATATAATAGCTCAGTTGGAAGGGACCTACAGTAATCATCTAGTCCAACTGCCTGATCACTTCAGTGCTAGTCAGAAGTTAAAGCATGTTATTAAGGGCATTACCCAAATGCCTCTTAAACACTGACAGGCATGGGGCATTGACCACCTCTCTAGGAAACCTGTACCAGTATCTGACCACCCTCTCTGTAAGGAAATGCTTCCTAGTGTCCAGTCTGAACCTCCCCTGATGCAGCTTTGAACCACTCCCACACGTCCTGTCACTAGATACCAGGGAGATGAGCACCTCCCTCTCCACTTAAAAATGTAAAATGTCCCCGATCCATTTCCACAAAATTAGTCTCTCCAATGCAGCTCTCCTCTTACACTGTTGTTTCCATGTCCTCTCTCTCTACATATATATATGTGTGTGTGTGTATCTGTATATACATATAGGTACCTTTGTGTAAAACAAATTCTACTGCTACTTTCTATAGCAGTATGCATGCTCAACAGGAAAGGAAAAAGGAAGAGGCTCGAAAAAAACACCACCTTTTGGAAGAAAATGGAGATTATCTTCCAAGAAAAGAAATGTCACTCTGCTGCCTCTCTTATGCTCACCAGAAGAAAAAAACCAGCCTACACTAGTTAAAGCAAAATAGATGTTATTCAGCAGACAGCAGCATCAAATCTTGCTGCACATGAGATGACGACAGAGTGGAATTCTCTGTAAGTCACAGAAGGGCTTTCTTTAGATACCTTCAGTCTTATCTTGCTAATCAACTCCTGAAACTTGTATCTGAGGTCAAAGAATCTAGAATTAAACAGTAACTTTTGGAAAAAAATTACATGACATATTCATTATTTCAAAAGTACTTAGTTTACTTTCTATAAACATTTTTTAAAAATGTTTAAAAGATTATATTCTACGTAACATTCTAGATAGAACAGACTCTATTCTATCTAGAGGATCCTTTACCTTCTGTGTGGTGGTTTGGATTTGCGGTGCACTGCCTTCTCGATGCCAATAAACTTTAATAAAACGATTATTTAATACTGCTTCTGTACTTGATATAGCTTTCTTGGCTTCCTCATGTGTGGCAAACTGAATAAGGGCACCTTCTGGATCACCTTGATATGCAACCTAAGATTTAGAACAGAAGAAAAAAAACTTACTGCATGTAGGATTTTCATTTATGTCTCGATTATCATAAAATCAATAGTTTCAAGGCTCAGAAGCTTACAATTTAAACCCAATATGGGTCAGCAGATAAATACTTCCCGTTCATGATTGTTTGAAAAGCCTGGTGTCAAGAAGCAACCTTGAGATTAAGCTAATAAATTTTAAGAATAATTAAAAAACCCAAAACAAACTGAAGTAAAATATCTAAAGTCAAACAGTATTTCTAATTGCAAATATGAGTAGCTGTGTGAAAGACAAGAGGAAGCATCACTCAAGTAAAGAAAATTGCTACAAAAAAAATACAGGGGTCAGTTAATAAATATCCTATCTAGTATCAGAGCTAGACAACAAAGTTCAGTTTGGTTTTCCTCCTTTGAGCATTAACGTATTATTTTAGACACCTTCAAAAGGACCAAATCATACCTTTTGGAAAAAGAGCATAGCTTGCAATATCTGCCTGCATATCTGTCTGTCTCTCTATACACATTCATACACAATTTTACTTGCCTTACGGAATCACAGTGCCTACTAATACACCCATATTCTTAGGCAAACTATGGAAAGGCTTAGCAATATTTAAAAGCAATTAAGAGAGATTTAAATTCCCTCAGCATTCAGACAGGCATGGGAGGTTTATTCTGTACTATACCAGTATGCTCGAAAATATTACACTCCTTCGTTCAACCTCTCAGTGCAAACAAGAAAGTGTACATAAAAACAGTAGCTAGCATCTGAAACTTGTTGTTGATAATGAAACACGATGAAAGATCAGACTGAGTAGCTTAGAGACTGGATATGAAATACTGACATTACACATACAGCCTCCAGTATGTAACATCAACCTAAGTTAGGCCATAGTTCTTTGCACCTCCTTTGTATCTTTCTCTAATTGTTTGCTTATTTCTGTTTAGAAACGTGGGTCACTCAGATACACTACAAAGTAATTATAAGGGATAAACCACCACTACTATGGGACTAGAAAGCAATTATATCACAGAGACTGCTTTCTGGATGAGAAATACAGGTTTTCTATATTTACAATTTATCTCAAAAAATACAGAGAGTTTACGATATCAGATCCAAACTTAAGAAAAGGGGTGAAGGAAAAACACTTCCAATCAATTTTCAATGTTTTAAACAATGTATCTTAAAAGTCTTATCTGTGAGGAAAACATTTGTTCAAAATCTAGAAGAAGACTAGAACATTTCATTTCTGCTTCTTCAATGACAATTCCATTAAAAACAATGAGATCACGTTTAAGAGACAAGTTAGGAAAATAATGAGAAGTTTCAGGGAACCATTTAAAAAACAATAAGCATTCTCCTTTTAGCAACTACCTCTATGATTAAGTCAAAACATACTTCTCTTTGTTGACTCTTACCTGCAAGTTGACTAAGTTTCCAAACTTACTGAAGTGCTCATTAAGTTTGCTGATATTGTTAAGTTCTGGGGGAACTTTCCTCAATTCAAGTTTTGTATTTTCATTTCCAAACTGCACCTTCTTCTGGAAACCTGGACTATTTGTTCTGTTAAAATTTTGCCTGCAACAAATAAAAATCAAGCCAGAAATCCATAGCAAGCTAGCAAACACAATGTTAAATTGTATATGCTTACATAGGAGCACGTATGTATGAGAGACAAAGATCTGCAGACTTAAAAAAAAAAGTAATTTTAGAAAAGTGTAGAAGAGTACAGCACACAGGCCCATATACCTGCAGTTTTCCCCACTGATACTCTCAGCATACCTCAGCACATAAAACTGCGAGATAGTTCACAATAATTTGCTCGTGTCAGTCCGAGCTTTCACATTGCTTCTCTCCAAAAAATATTTCTTGGCCATTCCACAGAATCTCCCCACTAATGTTTCAAGTAACTATTACTTCAAGGCTCTCCTCAGTCCCAGTAATCTCTTAAAATCCCTTCCAACCTTTTGTCACCCCAGGTATATCTGGACGCTAAGCACTGCACCCTGTATTTTCTGTCAGTAACATACCTGGTAACTCAATCCAAAATAGCAATGATACAATTCACATTTCAAAACTAAAATCAGTCATCCCTAACAACCATCACACTGCAGCTTCTCTGTTTCTTAGATCATTCCAGCTTTCAGGGAGTAGATCTTGGTATCATCCAAAGCAGCTTCAGCTATCTCTATACTGCCTTTGAGAGAAGACAGTCAAATACAGATCACTCTATAGTGTGATTTATTTTAGTACAGTCAGCTTATTCACAGTTCAACTTGCTTGCAATTTATACAGATTTATGTATGTTTCAGATTACAGAAAAGAGCTCCATGGAATTCCAACTATTAAGCCAACCTCGTGTTAATGAGCACTCACTTGTCAAACCAAGTCTTCTTTGTAGGAACTCCACCATCCCCCGCACCAATTGTTCTTTTCCTGGATTCAGCATCTACCACTATTCTCATACTACTTTTATTAGGTGGTTTTTCTGTAAACAGACAAAAAGATTTTACTTTTTTTTTTATTTTCTGTGCATTTGATTGTAAAAAGGTATTCTGAATTTGCATTGAAAAGCACAACTACTTATTTTGAAATGACTATGATCCTTGTTCAAACTGGATAAAATCTTGGTCACAGAATTTTCTTCTTAACTGTCAACAGATGCTGTGACAGATCAAAATAGCTAACAGCTTTCATTTTGTCACAGTAACATCATACATAAGGAAAACAAAAGAGGTGTGACAGAAGGCATCTGCCTCAAGATGACTGCACTCGCTGATTCACAATGTCCCATACAATACTCTGAGGCTCACGCCATTTCTGCTAACACCTCCATTCTATTATTAAATGGCACACACAAAAATGCTCATTATATGAAGTGTACAGTACTCCAGAGCACTAACACCTAGGAGCAAGATTTAGGGATGGGGTGGGAAAGGAGTTGCTCTTGCTGAAGAACAGGGATCATACTGGGGGACTCCTCACCGAAAATACACCAACAGAAACATAATAAGATTAAATACAAATACATACAAATGTAAACAAACCCATATTAAAAAAATTCATTTTATCCCTCTTCCTTTCTCATTTTGTATGCTGTTGCTTCTTCTCAGGGCCATAGGAACTATGAGGTTAAGGTTACTCATGCATAACTGTCTGCTACCAGATAAAAATGACTCCCTCCTCTCCGCAGCAAAAATCATCCTAAGAGTCTGTTACAGAAATATTAACATTTTTCTGTATAAAAGATGTACAAAGTGATCAGTTATTACAGCAAAGTGTAAACTGTGCAATACTCTAGCAAGTGATTTCATTTTACCTGTAAAAATGCACACACAAAGCAACTATGAGCATAATTCCCTATTCAATTAAACTTCTCCTAATTCCAGAAGATTAAAAAAAATACAATGTTTTCCAGTATTACATTCTCCAAAAACTGCCTCAATCTGCATTAATGTAAGAAAACCAGCTAAACTAAATACGTATAGCTTTGAGAGCATACCTCTGGGCGGTAGATCCATATCACCTGATGTGAGTCCTATCAAATTTGGTCTTTGGGCATGTACTCTATGTCTATACATAGGTCTTGAAGTATTTGTTATACTTGGAGCTTCTGGATTATAGCCATCTGTGTCATACGTTTCTGGTAACAAAGAAATTGTCTAATTAAAATAAATTGCAGTTAAAACCCCTAAGGTTTCAAATATAATATTTCATTTAATTACAATATATAGTTACAATGGAAGAGTTGTATAACAACTATCCTAAAAAACTGCCATGCCAAGTTTTCTGTTTAAACACAGTGAAAATATTATTCCATAGTCAAGACTCACATTTTACATGCAAATTTTACTTCTGTCCTGAACTAAGTTAGAAGAGTGTTAAGTTACTGTCACAGTCTAAATGATACAAACTTATTCTCCCAAACTATGAAATTACAATCTCTAAAAAGTACAGTATAATATGAATTAATGTTATTCTATTTAGCAAACCTTGTGGGCAAAGCCTCAGTACTACACCTGCTGTAAAAAGAGAGGGTGGAGCAGGAGGCGGCTGGTGATGAATACCCGTTGTAACAACAGTAGGAACTGAGCTAGTTGCTGAGTTTGGGGGAGCATCCATGCCAGCAGGCTGCAATGGGGGAAGCGGAGGGGGTGGTCCTGTCAAAAACAAAGGAAAACACTGCATTCATTTACTATCCACTAGACTTACATTACACTCAACCCATAAGGAAATAGCCTTAAAAACATTTCTGGTCAATGTAAAAAAAAAAAGGAGGTGAGAGGGCACATATACAGGCACAATGTTGTACCATTCATTCATATGAAACCATGCCCACCAGCAAATGACTCAGAACTTTGAGTACAGAGAAAAGCATCTGAATAGTTTAACAATTCTCCAAACACCTTCTATCTATAAGCAAAATTGGATTGCTAAGCTGGTATTTATACTCACCAACAGAAGATCTTCAAAGCTCTACAAAACCCCCTCAAAGAAACAAATTATATTTTTTAATAGTGTATAACAAAAATATCCTATGACGACAATAACTAACTTGATTGAAATTATTTTTCTAAACACCCAAGAAGATACCTACAACTCTGGCAGAAAGTCAAAGGGATCCTTCTTAAAACTGAGGGGGTTTTTTGGTCGGTTGGTTTGACTTTTTTTTTTTTTAGAAAAACAACAGGTAACATGACAATTTCAAAGCAGAGCAGTCAAGCCTGACCTTCAATTTAATCATTGGCAAAACCACATTTTGGGAAAAGATAAAGTCACATATTTGGACTTTCCACACAGATCTGGAAACAGCATGTGAGGCAGAACTGATCACTCCAGCAATATGGTTACTCTCTATACTAAGGGAAATAAATAAATTCCGTTCTTACTTAAATATACTATCAACTGGAAATGAAAACAGTTTGAGAAACTTTCAAGCAATATCAAATACCAATTGTTCTTGAATAATTCTACCAAGTGGGATATCTAAGTTAATAAAAAAAGAGAGAAAGGAATAATCACATAAAACTAATGTAACAGTTTTTAAACCACACAAGGGAACTGAATACTAAACTGCTATTTTATAAATGACAGCCAGGCACACAAGTCTTCATGTAATTTTTAGTACTTGAGCCAAAGCACTTTCCAATGAAAGAGTAAACAAGCTGGAGAATTTTCTTTCTTAGTTACTTTACAAGTTTAGTTTCAAAATCAATCGCAAATGACATGTTTTCAGATGTAAATTTGATGTGGTCATAAATTCTCTTGTAGTATTACAACTGAAATGCCAAATATCTGTTGCTTCCAGGATTTTCCCTTCCTCTCTAACAGTGGTCAGTTTCAGACAACTTCTCTTATAAAACTCAAGGAACTGAGTTTTTCCATGCCATGCTTTTGCTTAAACACAATTAAAATATTATTCCATATTCAAGATTCACATTTAACATGCAAATTTTACAACAATCAACTATGCAACAATTACTATAAAAACCAATAATTTTGGGGTAAGCTACGCCGTAGTAAAGCATAGTACAACTTTCTAAAATATAGTTGGCATTCTTAAAACATCTTTTTGCACTGCATACAACTCAAGTAACATCCAGGCTTTTCTACTAAAAATGGGTTTTAATCTTTTTTAATTACCTGTTACAGGTGGAAGGCTAGGTGGTAAGGGGCCTGGTGGTGGCACTGGAGGTCTAAGGTTAACAGGAGGAGGACTCAGAATTGGTGGAGGGGGAGGAAGTCCAGGAGGAGGTGGTCCTTCGACAACAGGGGGTTGTGCTGGAAAAGGCAGAATGCCAGGAAGATTCACATCTTCTACCACTACTGGATCGCTTCCATGATCAAAAGGGCACATGTCTCCTCTCATACAGAAACCCTTTTCTGAAACATCAAAACCAAAAGGAATTGTTGTTAGTATTCAATAGCTGTAGTTTGATTCAGAGTAGATATGAGATGTTCTATATGTAATGCAACAGTTTGTAAATTAAGAGTTTCACATACCAGCAGAAATTTATATTAGAAAATGAAATTGGCCATTTAACTTTATTTTAACAGTCAGCACACAGGAAGATTGCAGTGACCTTCTAGCAGAATAAACATAAGAGATTTTTCTTGAAGAATTAATTCTGCACTGAATTGGAACAAACTCCGAAAGCAAATAATGAAATCTAGGTGACATCACATTAACAAAACCACAGTGTTTCTAAGTAAAAAGTGCAGATACTGGGATTAAGAAACCCCTATTAAAGTTAGAAGTTAATATTTTAAAATTCCGACATGAGAAAATTCACACCAATTCTTTTTTCTCTTTTGCAATTATTTCAGGAAGAATTAAGAGTATGTAAGAGCAAAAAATTTTGTTATTTACACATATATGTATTGTATATGTATATATACACATACATATGTAAATATGAAATATACATATAAACAAACACGAATATGCATCCATTTCTTTTCTTTTACATGCAAGTAAAACATTGGAGCAGGTCCAGCGGGGGGCCACAAAAATGATCAGAGGGCTGGAACACCTCTCCTACGAGGAAAAGCTGAGAGAGTTGGGGTTGTTCAGCCTGGAGAAGAGAAGGCTCCGGGGAGATCTTACTGCGGCCTTTCAATACTTAACAGGGGCTTACCAGAAAGATAGGGGCAGACTTTTTAGTGGGACCTGTAGCGACAGGACAAGGGGTAATGGTTTTAAACTAAAGGTGGGTAAATTCAGACTAGATATAAGGAAGAAATTTTTCACGCTGAGGGTGGTGAAACACTGGAAGAGGTTGCCCAGAGAGGTGGTGGATGCCCCACCCCTGGAAACATTCCAGGTCAGGTTGGACAGGGCTCTGAGCAACCTGATCTAGTTGAAGATGTCCCTGCCCACGGCAGGGGGGTTGGACTAGATGACCTTTAGAGGTCCCTTCCAACCCAAACTATTCTATGATTCTGTGATTATCTGTTTAGCAACAGCCCCCCAAAAACCCCAATACATTGCAATGCAACATGGGGGAAAAGTTCAAAACGTCTTCCAATAAAATAGGAAGAAAGCCGAGTGTCCACTTCCTCAAAACATGACGCTGAAAAGCAGTCTGTATTACCTCATCTTCAGGAAGAGTTATAGAACATATAAACTGAAATGCTAAGGAAAAACAGAAGTGCTGCAGAGGATCAAGTAGAAAACATGAAAGTGCAGATAGGAAGAGCAGTATGTTGAAACCAGCTAGCCACTGAAGAGAGAGATGAGCTTATAAATTTAGAAGACACAGCCAGCCATGTGAAAAGCAAATGGAAGAGACATCTACTGAGAGATTTTAGTAATGGTCAGAAACATAAGGAAAACAAAAAACCAGTAAAAATTTGAGGACAAATATATCACAGTTTTCCAACACACTATCATTTGCTTCATATTCAGAAACTGAAAAGCTGCTATAGAAGACAGATTATTAAAGGTACAAAGTCCTAGTGTCATGCCTGCAGATGTTACTTCAAAAGTATACTAGCCCGCACATTTTGTTCCTTTCTAAAAAACCTGTAGAGCTGGGAGGCCATGACACAATGTTCTGCAGCTCAGCTTGCATTAGAAGAAAACTTCAAAACAAAACTACGCTTTCACAACTCTACTTGCTCCACAATATTGCTGTGACATATACTGACTGGCAAAGCTGTTCTTCACAAGTACAACTCTGCCAACACTCGAGAGCTCAGCCTCCCATTTTCTTTACTTAAAAATAAATCCTATTCTAATCAGAGTTCTGAATGTAAACTGGCCTAGATCTTAAACTTGTCATTGTTGGTATACAACAACAACAAAAAAAAAAAAGCAGAAAAAACTTTAGGGGGATATTTAAACTCTTCTGAGCTAACAGGTTGACTGGCTGAATTTAGCTAAATCACTGCCAACTGTAGCAGCCTCTTGTGTGGATTTTGGCACAAGACATGCAAAATGATAGCTGAAGACACAGATAAGCACAAAAAGCCGCCCAATTTTAAGGAACACCTACACGGAAAAAATGGGTTAACATGAGCCTAGAGTTGCAGCTCTAGACCTTTCTAGTTAAAAATTATCTCTTAGGTAGGATGGAATAAAAAAATGATGAGGTCAGTAAGGTGCTAATCATGGTCAAAACTACCAAATAGTATTTGGCTTGAACATGACATAAGACAGAAAACCTGGGTAAAACTGGATTTTTTTTATAACTTTGTAATATAAACATCCTATTTTTCATCTATGTAAAATAACTCCAGTAACTAAAAAACTATACAAACACTAATAAAGAAAGCTGTCTAAAAGCGAAGTTAATAAAAAGTGGGATAAAATTTGCATTCAAGAATTGTGTAATAGAAAAAACACAGTATCAGAGGAGATCAGGAAAAGAAAGGAAAATTACCTCAATCTTTTCAGAAAGTGGCCAGTCATAACTGCAGGAAGCAATTAAAAAAAATACAGACTTACCATCATAATCTCTACAGCGTTTCTTTGGCAGCGGAGGTCTTCCATAGGAGTTGTGGTCCAGCTGCTCTTCATGGAACTCCGACCAGCTTTCAGTAGTGTTATTTCCATGATGAGCAGGAGCAATAACAGTAATAGTGCTGCTCAGTGTAGGGACAGGGTAGTGGCCGGATGAAATATTTGTCACAGAAGAAACTGGAGTATAATTGTTCTCTAATGGATCTGTTCTATCCATATCGTATTTTGGCTTTCCCAAATCCCTTTCTGTATTAAAAAAAAAAAGTTATATTGGATGATTCCTTTGCACATTTTCACCAAAAGCAGCTGCTAACCTTTTTAAGTATCTTTACTGAACATCAGTTCAACTCAAAATATAAAAATGATAATTGAAATGTTCTACAGGTGGCGCTCCGAGTGCCTGTAGAGTCTCCACCCTCGGAGTTATTTATAACCCAACTGGACAGGGTCCTGAGCAACCTGCTCCAGTTTATCTGCTTTGAGAAGGACCTTCAGAGTTCTCTTCCAACCTCAACTATTCCATGATTCTACATTCCAAAGGTTTAATCAGAACAGTAATAATCTTAAAAGTACATAGCCAGCCACTGGGGTATTTTAATAACAGCTATACCCACAGTAAAGCAGAAACCCTATTTAACTTGAAGCAGAGTACATCTTTGATATACATATATTCTAAGAACTTCAGATGGAAAGTTATTTTGAATAAAGGGAAGCAATGGGCAAGAAAAAGGTAACCACCACTTGAAAACACTATAAAAGTTACACATCTTTAATTTTTCCAGACACTGTTATTGTTGTATCTTCATGTTGTTTATCTTCATTTTATCTGCATTCAAAAGCATATATTTATTGCATGCAAAGCTTTGTTATGACTGGAGAAATAATAGTGCTTGACAGGTGTGGAACACTCCTGGACAGATGCAGCAGTAACATGACCTTTTATTCTGAACACATACAAACTATTCTCTTAATTTTTCTAATATTACCATCAAATAGAATCATTAATAAATAAACAGTAAGTATCCAGATTAAGACAGAAGAGCTCTGTCATGAGGTAAATTGGCAGACTCAAGTAACCCCACATTAAAGGAACATTAATAAAAATGTCTTAAAGATGGCAGGTAAGTGTGGATAAAACAGGCTTTTCTTAATATGCTTAGAAAAAGAAACAAAGCTTTCACTATAACATATTGTCTGTAAGATATTACCATTGCAGTTTATGTAAAATAATCCTTAAATTAAGATTTAATCACATTGTAGTCTTTTAGTTGAACTGCTGCATGCTATATAACTGCTCATTCTTAAGTTGTTTGGAAAATATCTGCTCACATATTTTCAGGAACTCTGCATTCCTACTTTTAAGGCTGAGTTACCAAGGCTCATTCTATAGAAAGAAAAATAATACACAGGAGACTTAAACCAGACTATTTTTACCTCTATATTATTTAAGACAGACTAAAGATATAAAATGACTCTCAATGCTCCTTTTCCAATTTATCAGTAACAGTATTGGGTGAAAAAGCATTCTTTTCAGCTGAATAAACAGCTTTGTTTTTGAAGAAGTTTAATTCGAAAAACTACTGTACCGAAGCCTTAAGTCCTACAGATATGTGTGCGAATGCAAATATTTACTGTAATAATTTCAGCCCCTCCCTGTGACACCAAGGAGGGGACAAGACAAGAAGAACAGAGCTGTGCTATTCTGCTTGACAAGTCATTTGCTGTCAAACAGGTAATTTCTGCCAGTTCCACCTCCACAGTGGGTATTAATTTCTGTATCTCCCCAAACCAGACCCTGAGTTTCCTAAAACTTAATGAAATGCAATTAACTCGGATTTTTCTGCCTCTCTTAAAACATTGCTTAAAAGTGGCCAACACAGTCAAAGGTATTAGAGAAGAATGGAGGGAAGAGGGGAAAACAAGCACTGAAAACGTAATCACATAAGCCTTATTTCCACAGAAAACCAAGCTAAATTTGAACAAAGAAACAAGAACAATAGAGGAATTTTTGGTACATCTTGAACATAGTGTTTAAGTTTAGTGTCTAAATTTTGTAGGCAACATTCACCGTATTTTAGAGACCAACTGTTGGTACCTCTGCTTCGTGTTCTGCTCCGGCTTCTGCTCCGGTCTCGATCCCGGTCCCGCAATCTCTCTTTGCTCCAACTTCTACTTCGACTCCTGCTGTAGCTCCGACTCCTCCCTCTTCTTCTGTTGTATCGATCCCTATAGGAATCTCTTCTGGGAGGATTTCGGTCATAATCTCTCTTCCGAGACCGTTCATCTTTTTTCCTTTCATCACGGCTTCTAAACATGTAATTTTGTAGGTTAATTATAGAAATTATGAAGCCATAATTTAAAACTTTAACTACCATTAAAAACCTCAAGAAATGGCAAAGGAAAATTAGAGAAAAGCTACAAATGGAATCTAACTACGGCCCTTCGTTTATTCTCAGAAGACTTTTTAAATTCTTTTATTTGGTTTATGCATTTTACTTTTACCATCCGTAAGATTTTAAAATGTATGTAAAATTCTGTTTCTGCCCAATACTGCACCTTCCCCAAGTTGGAAACACCAAAAAGGTAACAGTTACTGAAGGGAAGGCTTCTAAATTAAAATCATCACAATTCAATCTCAATACCGAGCAGAGTAAGTGTGTAATATAAACCACAAATCTAACCTAAAAATGAATCATAAAACTCAAATGTGATAGTTGTGCACAACTCAGAGACAGTTTACACTGTCACTTATATACTCGCCATTTAACTACATATGCATAAAAGCCAGAAGTCTTATTTTTAGGCTTATTAGGTGTCCATACAGAAAGAAAATATTTAATTAGTAACACTATAAAAATCCAAATCCATCTGATTACCGATATAATACAAGAGATAAAGCAAAATTCATTACCTGGTATCTCTGTAGCGAGAACTTGACTGAGGAGGGCTGTGATTTAATCTTCTAGAAAACTTTTTCTCTCGCTCTTCCTCTTTAACTATCTGAATTTAAAGTATATACATTAGATCAAAGCATGAGTACACTATCATCAAGACTTCTGCACAATCAAATAAAAACAAAAAACTCAAAATGCTGAGCACAGTCGGCAGTAATGAACTAAAACAACATTTTTGCATCTAATGCGATTAGAGAATCTTCATAATGTATTAGATCTCTATTTCTAGGAATATTCAAAGCACGGGTTGGGAGAAAAATAAAGCAGAGTAAGTAATCCTTACTGTGCTGCACTGAAAATACATTTACTTTTGCTACAGGTGGACAAAAATCCATACTAAGGTGCAGTGACAGATCTGGGAAGACATGAGTATTCAACAATTGACACAGTAAGGTCTTCATCAGCAGGTTAGCTGGTTCAGATCACGGTTAAACATTTTCATGTGCTGTTGAAAAGGACAAACCTACTCTTCTGGCTCAAAGAACGACAGAAACACTTGTGTCAGAATAAGGATGTTATCTGGATCAAGCAGCTGGAGGAATGAGGACTGCCATTTGGAATGGCAGCCTGGATTTACGCTGAATTAAAGGGCAGCATAACTACAACAGCAATCCTGAGCAAAGAACTAACGTAGGTTGTACTGCAACTCCTACACTAAATAACTTTATTTACATTTGCCTAGTCAGAACCACTTTGGTTTACCTTTGAAGCACCCACTTATGTTTAGAAAAATTGTGCAACAGTACTCGACATACTAGGCACAATCTTCTGATGTATTTTAATGCTGTAGTATAAGTTTGGGAACTATTATTAATAAACAAATAAACACAAAGTTGAACCACATAAACAAACTACAGGAATGAGGAAAAAAGACATAAATTTAAAATAAAATCAATGCCTACCTCTTCTTTTTTTGTCTCTTTTTCTTGGTGCTGAAAAAATTCTACTTTCAGGCTTCCTGAAGATGGCTGTTCTGGTGGAGGTAGATAGCTTTTTGTATTCACAGCATCAAACAGTTTTTCCACAAATATCTGAGTTTCTAAAAGTAAAGAGTGTACAAATATCCATTATTCAAAACTTCAGTTAATATTTGCTTTAAAAATAATAATAATAAAAAAAAAAATCAACATTCACCAAAAAGTTAAAACAATGAAGAGTATTAGTTTTAAATACTCTGCTGCTATTTTTATATTTAAAAAGGCCATTTACAGAGTCAAGAAACATGTCAATAATGACAATGTTTCATAAAGGTTTTCAATAATTGAATTATTTAATGTCTTTTAAGAAAACATCTGGAAGAATATTTCTGGAATATATACAGAGCTCCAATACTTCTAATTCTGGCAATAATTCTTAACATCTGTAATTTTCTTCCAGGAATACCAAAAGACACAAAACGTATACCTAATACATGTATATTGTGCTATACACCTGTTTTTTAAAACAAATTATTTCATAAAAATTGAATTACGTACTTCGAAGTAACAAAGTTAATAAAGAGATAAACGCATGATTCTATGGTAAAAGATTGTTTGAATGAATTAAACAAGACAGACTTTTTACCCAAGCTTAATTGTTATGACAAAGACCATACCTTTCTGAAGAAATACATCCAGCTGATCAACACACAATGCCTTCAGTTCCTTTTCACTTTTATCCTTCTTTACCAAAGCCAGAACATATTTAGCTAGGGCAGATGGATCTGCATCACATCTGCAAATAGATTAATTAAAAAAAAACAAAAACAAAAACACAATTTAGAAGCAATTGAATTACAGAAGTTAATGTCTGAAACTGGTATGACCAATACATATAGAGGACCAAAACCTTTCCTACCAGAGTAAGTGAAAAACACTCAGGGGTATTTTTTAAGACAGAATCCAGATATGTAAGATTGCTAAGTATCACCTTCCTTTTCCAGAGAAGCAATTGCCTAGAATATTTCCAAACAATATTCCACCGAGCACCTCACAGCAAACTAGAAAGAACTACTTAGAATGAAACAGCTCCAACTGCCTAACAGTCTTAAAAACAATTACAAATACAACAAATACTTCTATAATCTCCAAGTGATGAAATCAGTAATTCTGAGTGTAATACTAAGTGACTGTTAATGGGGAAAAGTCAGTCTACCTAATTACAAATGAATACACTGATACAGCAAAAGTGATCTATGCTATAAAAAAAATTCAAACTCTCAGAGAGACTCTTTCTCTTAAATATGTTCTTAAAGAATCTTATTACTACCTACATGTGAACACCATAAAAAGCAGATTAACTGAAAAATCTTAATTTCGAAAGCCTAAGGAAAAAGTGTTCATACAATATTATCACAGACATCTCCGTAAGAGGTACACAGACAATGAAGTGAAATTTAGGGGATCATTATGCGTTTTAGACATCTAAATTCAATCTTTAATTCAATCTAAAATTAAGTATGAAGCACTTCAGTGTAGAAGCTGATGGTCTCATGCACATCAACAAATAACTTAGAACAGAGTAAGCTGTATACCCACATTAAGTAGAACATTATTTAATATAACCAATATAATTTTATTATAATGCTTCATGAATAGTAATGTACAATGAACTTTGTAGTGGTGTTATAGAGTAAAACCTGCCAAAGCAAGCAAGAATACTACAGAAAAGCATTTCACACTTCATAATTCAAAACCAGTAACTACTGAAAGAGTTAGATGCTGGTTTATCAGGCAAAACAGCAGCATTTTCTTAAACTATTTAATCCCATTATTTAGCACAAACCAAAGGAAGACCTCAGACCCCACAAAACCAGGCAGGATTTAACACATGCACACTGGTCATGTGATACAGACAGCTAGCTTGTTTGGGTGGTGATCAAAGTTAATACTCGTGTTTTAAAGAACCACATCAGGAGGAAAAAAAATTGCACTGATGCATCCAAACTGTACAGTCTCTCTAGCAAATGTAACTGAGACGTAAAATTAAACTGCAGTCAGGGAGTTGCACTGAATATGAGTATCACACAAATACCGTTCCAGCACAGAAGTCCACTAGTCACAATGATGGAATAAAACTGCAGTTCCCAATCTCTTCCACATTAAAACAAGTGACATTTCAATGCTGAAGCTTAATTATAAATCGGAATGTTGATCATTTAAATGACATGTATTTTAGACACTCAGCAGAAGAAACCAAATCCTTTACTTTACCACGCTACCTAATTCCTCTCTCCTCCAAAGAAGCTATCTCCTCCACAGCAAGCAACATCCTCCATGCAAACATATCCACTAAGCAAAGGAAGCAGATCTGTCGGCATCCACCCTTAGGAGATCCTCTGGATAGCCTGGGCCCAGCACAGAGTGCTCTGAAGTTAAAGGTCAAAGCTTCAAACATAACTCAGCATCCTCCAGAAAGCAGGCAATAGCAGAATTTCATGCTGTAAAACCAACTTGAGCTGCTAGGGGACGTACCACAGTATTCTGTATTAGTCTGCATTATTCATAGATACAAGAGATGGGAGTTCACAATCAGTCTACATTCCAGAAGAACCCGCACACACTAAACTGACAAAATGCAAAAATATACTGTTAATCAAAAAACAGACTGCACACCGATTGAAAATTCTTCAGAAATGTTTTCCTTCAGTTATCACATCTGGTTTGCCCCCATAGAGATTTAACAGTTCGTTATCTAGAAGAACATGTGCCTAAGTACCAAGTCATCTCAGAAGCAGGCACATAAATAACCTCCTAGAGCGAGCACGGTAGGACTGCACGGTCTCTTTCACACTGCTAGCACCCGAGTACATCATCCAAGCAGATTATCTGAAAGCCCGATGTTGAACAGTGTTCGTCATAGGCTGCAGCGAGGGTTCTTGTCCAGTACAGCCCCCAGGAGGCCCTAACGCCAGCATTTCATGACTTCTCAATGACTGAATTTGCAAATTTTTTTTTTTTTTTTTTTTTTTTTTACTGTTCCCTAATGCAACTTCAGTGTCACTACAGAAGATTTTTCAGTCCTCTCCCAGTTTCAAGCTGAATGCATGCCTCAGAAAATTAGTGTACTATTTTCATATTATCTATCTATAGTCATAACAGGAAAACAATTTTGGGGGGAGGGGGCACTTTTCACATGATAACCCTCAATTCTTTTCTTCTCCTTTCTATTCTCCATGAAAATCGGATAAAACATTACAAGCTGAACTGCTTTATTTCAATTTCCACAAATTTGGTTCTCATCGGATAGTACGGTCAGCTGTCACCGTTCAAAATCTGCTACAACTGATTTAAATGATGACACATGCACTCAAAATTATTTAGCGAAAGAAGAAAAGTCAGTCAGTCTATAAGGTAAAAACCCACTACTGCTAGCTACTGCAACGTACTTTAATTCTCCAGCTCCTACAGCAGTGACTATACAACAACCTCATGCTCAGTTTAAAGTAATTCCTCTCTCATAAGCAGGGTAGAAAATGGAAAATCTTGTCTGGAAAGCCACCTAGACTCCAAAAGGTGTAACAAAAAAATGAAACAAACAAAAAAACCCCAAACCAACAAAAAAACCTTGTTTAAAAATAACAATTAGTGCTTTCCTCCCTCCCTCCCAGTGATGATTTTAGAAATCTTAGCAATATTGTCCACCCCAGAATGACCTCAGAATTTCAATCCATCCATCCACCCAACTCCAAGATACTCTCAAGAAAATATCCTCAATAAAAATGTACATAAAGGTACTTTTAATTTCCAAAACACAGAATCACTTTCTCCTGTGGTACTGTCTTAGCATTTATCACTCTGTATGCGATACAACCACATACGAACAGTGCAATAAATCGTACTGAACTCTATTATTATTATTATTCATCAGTGTAGAAATCCCCCTGTACACCACAGGAAGTACTTACATGCTTTCAAGTTAAAACTCTGTCTTTATTTTGGCTATTCAAAAAATACTATTTTTTAAGAACAATAGACTAATTACTTCAAATTGATGCCAATTAAGCAATAATGAATACAATGCATTTTGTGGTAGAGTGAGATGAAGAAAATGTTTTTGTAAATTGACAGTATGATTTTATGTGATTTCTTTTCACTACTTAAAATGAAACTGTTAATGATCTTTACACAGCGAAAGGCTGACTTCCTTTTTATGTACTGACTTGAAACAGAAGTCTCCTTTTCTCTATCTGTTGTTCAAAGCTTGGAAAAAACCCCACAAACTGATCTCTTTTCTCCACACTATTGTGAAGACGATGCTTGTTTCTGTAGCTAGTATTTTAGATAGAGTTAACAAGGTTATAGTCTGATCTTTTACTTTTTCAGACTCTCATAAAATATTTTGACTTTTTTTTTTTAATTAAGATGATGCTAAAATTAAATTGCTAGCAACCTGAAGTGGTGGAAGAGAGGAATAACTGGTCTCATGAAGTAAAAAAGACATTTAAACTTTACAGAACTGTGAATACAGGAGGTCTGCCTGAAAATTTCTGTTCTTTATAGCTATTGAGTTCTGGATACTATCGTTAATGGTTTTGTTTGGGGGAGAGCTGCTTTTTTTAAAGCAATTCCTTTCTACTTTTTCATTCAAACTGAATTCTGAAATGTTATCTATAAATTCTCCATCCTTTGGTTTAGTAAAAATCTGCTGGTTTGGATTTTAGGGGCCTTGAGTTTTCCTGATAAACAAGCTATTTTGTTCTCTAGTTTGACAGTATTTTCTTACAGAATAGTAGCCTTTGTGTGTGAATAATATGCAATATGCTTGCTGTATCTTTGTTGTGCATACATGGATTTTTCACCCATTTTGAGCTAGCTTTATCAGTTTTTCTAAACCTCTCTCTTGTATTTTATGCTCTTATAGTTGACACTGTTTTATTAAGTGATGTCATTTTAAAGAAAACAGGAAAGGCACCCATGCTGATGGCAGCAAAATATACTGTGTAGCACAAGGACTTATCATACAGTATATATCACGCTATATTCTTGCAGATCATAAGATTAATAAGGAAAGGTCCTTAATTGACAATTCAGAAAAATGAGAAAAATCAGAATACTACCTACAAATTTCAATAGTCTAAGTTGCATTCAAAATTAAAAATAAATTTATATTTCAATTCTAGTGTTCACTGAATGATACACATTTTCAGTTGTTAGATACAGGTTTGAATCCTTAGCTTAACTTGAATATGGTGCGGTACGTCACAGACCTAAGCATAAATGGAATCTGTGCATTAGAAGTGTGACAGAAATTTACTTTGTTTTTCTAGTAGCCAAATTTTAGCATAAGGATGTTCACATGCATTTAAACACGTAAACATGTAAAACAACATTTCTCAACTTTGAAACCCACATCCCCTCAACTTTTTGTAGGCATGTGCTACAAGCAGTAATAAGCATCAGTAATCACATAAATTTCTCCTCCTGTTTTTGCTTTCATGTTTTCTTTAACAAACAAACAAAAACCAATTGGCACAAGGAATCTGAACTCATTTCCACTGCAGCAAGTACATCCCAGTGCCTGCTACAATTAAACACCACAGCATGTTTCCTTACACCCACTTTCTGAATATATGATCCTAACTAGTAATGCTAAATGTTTTTAGCTCTAGTAATGCTTTTTTGCAGAGTCTGTACTCTATCAGTCAGAGAATATGCAGTGTCTACTGCTCTATATTAAACAAGGATGATTGCTCTGGTAATCCTGCTTTAATTAACAGTATTTAATATACAGGCATCGATGGAAGAATTCTCTTGCTAGAGTTCTGTAAGTTCTTCAGAGAATGATCTGGGTACCTCCAACTGCTAACCACCAGAGAAAAGCTTCAAAAAGGAAAGTAAAACCCAATCAAATATTTTGTTCAGTTGTAGGAGCAAGAATTCACAACTGCAACAAATCTCACAGAAAAGTTCAAAATCCCTCTTTCAAAATCTTTTGTTTCTGTTCTCATCTGGTTTTCCAGTCATTATTTGAAATTACCATTTCCAATAAAGAAAAAAAAGCAGAAGAGGAAAGCTGAAGTTGTTATGAGAAAATTTAAGCCTTAAAATAAAATACATATACATATACACACACTTTAAGTAACGTTTGAGAAGGGGAAAGTAATTTGGCTGAAGAAGACTCACTTCTCTGTAGAGTCTTTTTTTTAATTAATTAAACACCACTTTGCAATTCATTAAACATCACTCAATCTATCTGTTTCCAATACTCAGATTTACCTATTTTAAAATATAAAATACTAAATATGTTCTGAGAACCCACTTTGATTTTTATAATCACCATGCAATTACAGGCATCAGCCTTAACTTACAAGTTCAGTGGATGTGGAATACATATTAAAGTTGTTTGCAAAAAAATGTTACTGGTATAGCTGTTCATACAAAATCCCTTATTAACAACAGAGCTTATACTGACTTAGAAAGACTTCGCCAAAATAGCTAAATGTAATTCAACAAGGCAGATAAGCTAAACCAGCAAAATAGCTTTGTACATAAATATCGCGTAAGAACCATTTTAAAAGATATTGAATAGAAGCATACAGTAAATATCTCTCAAGCCTTAAGAGAGAATAAACACAAACTTTGAATACAGTATGCTGAGGACCTATTTTGCCAGGTTAGTGCCCATTAATGTGTTTAAGCATCAGTACAAAAATACATATTAAAATGAAAGACAAAACATGCTGTTTATTTGAGTATTTTTAATGTAAAAGGTATCAAAAGGGAAGGCAGACCTGAAAGCCTCTGCTGGACTAAGTATTCCACTACCAACTGAGAACTTGGGGCATGTCTCCCCAACAGGGCCCTGAGCTCTCCACCAAGTAAATACTGAATATAAGGCCACTAGGACTCCTGTTATAATACTCACACTGACAGTAAAAAACAAAACAAAACAAAAAACCCAACACCTGATGAATTCTTAAACCAAGGAGGAAGAAATGCAAGGAATTAAAAAATGGCAAGCAGGCTCAAGAATGATAGGTGTGAAGTTGATAAGAATATACCTGAAAAATTCACATATTTAAATAGCTTATTAAAGTTGCCTCTCCTACTCCAGTCTGACTTCCTCAAATAACTTTTTCCAACATGACAAAGCACAGAATGAGTAAAGATACATATTCTAGGTATACTACATATATACCAAGCTGAAGCCTTTCAAAGTAGTAACTAATTAGCTTGAGGAAAGGTCTGAAATATCTAAACCCAGGTATTTTCCTCTCAGAAAAACCCACATCTCCATTGTTATGAAATTCCTCATGCTCCAATTCATCATTAAAGTCAGTTCTTAATAAGTGAAGTAGCCACTTTGAACTGGAGCCTTAAAAAAGTAATTATTTCTGATCTTTTTTTTCTAAAGTATCTACAGTATTTGGTGCAGACATGGCACTATGGTGCTGTAGTGAACACTACAGAAATCAGTTTAACAAGAAGATAATCCTTTATTTTGCTAAAAATCTCACTGGCAGTGAGATTTTTAAGCAGCAAAACAAATTGCTGCTTAAATTTTATAGTTATTAGACAACAACTCAACCATTATATAGAAAATGAATTTTTTTTTAAGCTTTTTGGCAATATAACTAATTCACACTTTTCTACACACCTTTTCTATGAAAAAAAAAAAAAAAAAATCTCATATTCCAAAGTCTACCCTCTGGTGAAAACCTTTGGCAAATATATGCAAATTCCCAAAGGAAGAAATACATAACTAGTGTTTGACTATAGGGTACATAACCTTTTTTACCATTGGGGGGGGAGGGGTGGGGAGAAAAAAATTTCCCACGCTGAAGCTGTCAAACTGTAATCTGACAGTTTTCACAAAATGAACAGCTACTCACTGAGGGGAAAAAGTGTGCTTGGGGGAGGGAGAGGAGTGAGGACAGAAAAGAAACTTCCATAAAGTTTCCTTGTAAGGAAAACCCTACTTGTTCATTTCAAATATATTTCATTGCCTTTATTTCAAGCTAATGCCAAGCCCCTCAATCTAGACTTCACTTTGGACACAGCTAATGCGCGCACACTACTTTTTTAAAATGGTAGAAGAAACTACATGAGGGGGGTTTTTTTCCCCTTCATTTTTAAAATGAATGTACAGACCAAAAAAGGTGCTGCAAGTCCTGAAACTAGTTCCTTGACAAATTTAAACTACCACAATACATTGAAACCACAAAAGCATGTCTGAAGTCCTCCAGGCGGTGAATGGTCTTTCTGTAAAGGAAATAACATGCAGGTGCATGTTATTTGTCGTACTCTGATCCTGAGGATGTACAACCTAAATTTCAGAGTCTAGTTTTGCTGCCTAAAATTAATATTTATACTTCTCTAGAATACTGCTCAGTTCTTGACATGAATCAAGGTGGACATGGTTTTGTTTGAAGGCTGAGAGACATGCTTCGTATTCGCAGGGCTGAGTGGGTGCAGAAAAATGTACATTGCATATTGAGCAGAGCAGCTAGTCTAATTTAGGCAGTTGTACCATTAGGTTGTGTTGCTACTAAAAAAGACCTATAAAAAGCTACAGTGTTCAGTAAGTAAAATGAATGACAAACTCATTGAGCAAGATCCAACTTTTATCTTGAGAGACTACTGTAGATGAGAAGGATCACTCCTGTAATGCTCGCTTTAATTAACTCTTTAACAGTACTTAGAGTAATAGAAATACATTGAGGCATGCAACAGCCTCCAATGCTGTTACATAAGTTACTGATGTCATTACAATAGTTCCAAATTATCATGATACCCAGATCTGACATGTTCATACAGCTGCAACCAATAACCAGCAGCTTAAAATGCCACCTCTAGATTCAAGACAGCTCTCATGAGGCAGAGCAGCTGTCAGCTTGCTGGCTGTCCAGCACACATTCAATGCAGAAAGCAAAAATCATCGCAGTGTCTCTATGACTTGCGATGCAGCCACAGGGTTCCATTTCACTGCTGCTGTTCAGTGTAAGAACAAGAAAGGTCTCCTGTAACAGGAATAATTTTCTCCTCTTTATTTTTTGCTTTCAACTACACCTTATAAAATCAATATTTTAATTCTATCAAAGTATTTTTACACAGAAGCTTAGCAGTATCGGCACTCTAAGTTAGGAACCTTGATTTCTCAAATACAGCAGCTCTCCATGAGTCAGGTGAACAAACTATCAAGTTTCATAACATATGTAGAAGAGTAACTTCACTAGTCTTAAGAGAGGGACATACCAATGACGCGTATTTGTGCTTTATTTATCTTAGTTATAAATAGCTTAATGTAAAGTGTTAACAGAGTAAGTGAAATGAAGAGAAACATCTATTGCTTTTGAAATTCTTAGGCAGTTTCATGGGAAACAAGTGAAACCTCCTGGTGGGCCAATGAGTGTTACCGGTAGGATGGTGTGCCACATATATGTGGAAAGGAATGGCGAAGTTTTTCATTTTAGCTTATTTCTATTCTTCCAGTATCTTGGTTTATTAGCATACTCCTGTACACCATTGTTAAACCTTTTTTATTCACTACCTTTCTTAAGTAACTGGGTGAAGATAACTAACCAGTAACCTATTAACAATTAAGCAAAGATACAAACAGCCAAAAAAATATGGTGAGATTTAACAAAGAAAGGGTGAAAAGCATGACAAACAAAAAATAGAACAGTGAAGGCATATCTGAACACCAGAGCATACTGACTGTTTGCCATAAAATATTCCAATGATAAATATACTCAAAATATGCCTTAAACAATTTTGATTT
>NW_008825547.1:1465440-1470015 GCF_000699105.1 Pygoscelis adeliae
ACATAGTTACACCAGCATAATCACTTACAGAATTAACCAATGCAAAAAACCTTTCCACTTTAATGAGATACGCCTAAATACTGCATAAACATTGTTTTAGATATTTTTTTCATCTTCCTTGCAAGTCTGATTTAGTACATGAACAAACCTTCATAAAAACGTAAATACAGCGAAGTAGAAAAAAATTAGATATGGGAGCCTTAATCAAGTTGTTAAGTAAAATTCAGTGGGCCAGCGGAAGATTTTAATTAAATTTATTTTACACAAAGTAATTAAAAACAAGAAAATTTTCCACTGTAAAGAATTAGGGCAAGGGGGAGAACATTACGTCGTCTTACAAGGCAAAATGGTGAGTGCAGCATTAGTACAAAAGAGCTAATTTTTCCATAGGTAGAGATTCAAACAAATTTGAGAAAAAAAATGAAGAAGACATCCCTACTTGGAACTTTGCCAAGCCAGATCCTGATATTCCAGCAAGGATTATATACACAGTTTACACAGGATCTGGAACGGACTTGCAGAAAAGAAACCCATCACAATAGATATGGCTCGGTGAAGACCTTGTTAGTCCAGAAATTAGAACTGACAGACCTAAGGTTATATTCCAAGTTTAACATCATTTTCAAACACTTTACAGGAGCTGTGCCATGGACAAGAAGAAGCGTATAACACTGGAAACTAAGCATACTGTTGTCTACAAGCAATAAAGAAGACTGTTGACAAATGCCTTCTTTACAGAGCTGACTGGAGTTGAACACAGAAGATCGTTCTAGTCAAATACAGAGCAGCCACAGCACAAAAAAATACTCTTGCCATTTTGTTTACACCAGTACTACATTCACATAGATGTATCTGTAATGGTTCTGTGTGCATATTTAGTAATTCTCTGTACACCAAACTGAGCTGCTCAGAGTTATTTCCGAAACCACAAAAGCAGCCTGTCTTTGGAAAATGGTAGAAAGTTACTAGAGAACTACCAGCCTCAAGCAGGGCTGGACTGTGTAAATGCTCCAGCATGGTAGCATTTGCAGTTTCCACCTCACTGCAACACGACCAAACTCAGATAAGGAGTGTTTGTACAGAGGATCACCAAGGCTTTGCCAAAGGCATTAGAGCAGTCCAAAACAAACAAACAAACAAACAAAAAAACCCCAACAACCCACCACAAGCAAACAAAAAATTTCAAAACTTAAATGCTCCATCATCCCTCTCCTCCAAACATTCTTGCCTATGAACAGTTTCCCAAAGGCACCACGTGAAAGCAATCCAACAACCAAATGATGTCCAGTCCATACAATTATATAACACACTTGTTTCATTACACTAAAAAGTTAGCATTCTTGCTAATGCTTTAGAATAGTTTAAAGATAAAAATTCATGATAAAATGAAACAATCTTTATGGATATTGCTATCTTCTAGTTCTGAAACATTATGCTTCAGAAGCACACGTGTTATGGCCTTTCGAACAAGCTATACATCCCAATTAAAAACTGCTAGCTACTTGGAAAGGGGCAACTTGGAAAATAAAGCATGTTCTAACTACTCAGCTCTAGATAACTAGCACATAAATATAGACCTATACACGTCTATAGAACATGTGTATAGAATTTATTTACGTATCTTCTTAAATGCACTTCTCCCCTTAGAACTCCCAAGACACCTCCTCCATAACGATCTAATACAGTGGTGTCTTCCTTCCTCTAGTTAGGAAGTTCAGCTGCCGATCTTGCAGCCAAAAGTTTCTGAAAGAGCCACGAGAGTAAAACCGTTGGCATGTTTTTTTGTTTCATTAAAAGGAAAAGACAAGTCAAAAATTATTTTCAGGCTATGGTAACACCTCCAGACAACCAGCACTTAGGGCCTCATTGTACTAGTACTGCACTGACAGCAGTTACTTCTTTAGAAGTAACTTCTTTGGGAGTAACTGCACACTAAAATTTTCATAGAGCCAGAAGCTATGGCTGTAGGCACACATCTCAGATAGCTGAGATCAGAAGCAGCTCCAAGAGTATTTGACTGCTAGGAAATGACAATAATTCTCCACCAATTCCAACATTTATTGGAATGTTACATAGGTGCAGTTACATAGGTCACTGCACAAAACTGAATGACAGTTGAATTTAACAGTCCCTGCTGGCTTGTTTCCTCCCAAAGCTAAAAATTCAGAGAACTCAACATCCTCCAGGTCAGCAATTCCTACCCCACGACATAGTTTTCCAGCATGAGAACCACATTTGCACTGTTCACACACCACATTTAACAGAAACATGTGGGTCCTTTTAGTGCTAAAAAGCAGAAAATTGCACTGATCACAAAAGCTGAAAATCCCAATTTCATCCTTTAACTGCTGACTATCGCTAGCAGATATCACAGTTCAATATTCAAACAAAGAGAGAAACGTGGAACAACTTGAGTTTGTTACCAGGATAAGAAGTTACTACTGCACATCACTAATGAATGGACCTTGAGGGGAAAGACTGAGGAACCATACTGACCTCCAGCTAAATAGTATCTGGCAAACTTTCGATGCTTTTGTACTGTGAATAGGAAACTTTTATTATTCACTGGTGAAAGTTAAACTTCAGCTCCTGATGCGTAACACTCAAGAAAGAGCAAAAGAACAGTAAAAATGAATTTTGGATACAGATCTGCAAAATCAAAAGAACCTAATGTATTTACTCAATAAAAGGATTTTGAAGTCAGCTGAAGCCCTCTGGTAAACGCCACTAGCAGACTTCCAGTTTCAGACTTCACAGAATTTAAAAATGCTCATTGTGAACTGTTTGAAGCTAACATATCACTCGCCAGCTGCTGACCAACTGAGAGGTAAGTGCGAATGATTTATCATTTCAAATTACCAACATGTATTTTGGAAATCGCAAGATTTTCCGAAGTTAAATATCACCTGTTCCAAGCCTCTCGACCAGCACACTCCAAATACTGATTATCAAACTGCTAATGCCATTAACAGAATATTCATGCAAGAAAGTATCCAGAGACTAATAGGGAGCATTCTGCACCAGAGGACTAGCTGGATCTATTACCACAGAACACAACGTGCTCTGTTGTTCTAATATTACCTTACCAGTGTGCTCTGTTATTCTAATATTACCTTACATTGACCCAAGAGGAAGATTAATTCACCCTCCCAAAACTACACCTTTACAAGAAGATGATGCATTTTTTTTCAAATAAAAAAAAAACAACCCACCACAGCCTTAAGGGTCAAACCTTTTACATAAAGGCACTCAGTGTAATTTGCTGCAGGCCTAATTCAAAGTCCACTGAAACTAAGTTCAAGACTCATCTATTTCAGTGTGGTTTGGATTAGGCCCTATGGAAAAAAAATGACCGCACCCCCACCCCCAAAAAACAAATAAGGCTTTCCTAAAAACGTCCCAGCATTTTATAACTTATTCAAGTTATTCCAGCATAAGCCATACAAACTATACACGTACATTCACATACTTAACTAATGGCTATAGAAGCAATAAAGCAGACTTCTTTTTTTTTCCTATTTGATAGCATCAGAGTAAAACTGACAGTGGTCAACCATCTCAGAAGAAAAGCTAATACCAGAATTAATTTATAAATTCTAGTTCTATTGACTCAAATCAAGGTCCAACAATTTAATTCAGACGTGTTAAAACGGTGCTTCAGAATGACGAGTCAAGCGCACTCCTTGATGTAAAATGTCTACAGACACCATACTTCCAGAAGATGAAACCTTTAAAACCAAGTTGTTTATGTCTCAGTTCTACTAAAACACCATTCAGAGAAGGAAGACATGGACTATTTGCAGAAAAGCCCCAATTACTCACACGAATGTTACGCTTAGAGGCCAAGCAGGTATTCACAAATAGGCAAATTATTCTCTGGGGCTCCTACTCCCAAGCGCTCTACTGATGCAATTTTTATTCAGGGGGAGGGAAACAAGGGAGCGTCAAATATTCAAAACGACCGAGAACGACGCGCGACGAGTCTAGGGAAAACGCTACTCGGAAGATCCCAGGATCCTGGAAAACGTCCCAGTGGCACCCGAGCTCTCTCGGAGAAGGTCACCGGGCAGGGCGGCAGGCCGCGGTTCGTAGCCTGGCCTCTACGGGGGCTGAGAGCAGAGGAACGGCGAGACACATTATCTCCCGCTCACCCCGGGCTACAAAGGGAAAGACGAATGCGGTCGCTAGGGGGGGAAGCTGCATCCTCCGGAGAAAGACGGTCCTACCTCCCAGCCGAGGACGGCGCCGGGAGAGCGGGGGAACGACGTAGCCCCGGCGCAGGGCCCCCCCAGAAGAGGGCCGGGGGAGAAGGGCGCTGGGAGGGCCTCTCCCGGGATGCCCTCACGGGCCTCTCCGGCACAGCGCTTCCCTCCCCTGGGGACCCCCGTCTTTTCCAAGGGAAGGTTTATTTTGGAGGGGGCGGGGGAGAGAGGAAGGGTCGCGACTACTCACATGGGCTCCAAGGTCTTGCTGAGCCAGGATTTCAGCGCCTCGAAGTTTTCTATGATCATTTTAACCACCATCCAGAGCGGCCCGGGCCTCCCGCCTCCCCGGCAGCAGCAGCAGCAACGGCGG
>NW_008825547.1:1470608-1481435 GCF_000699105.1 Pygoscelis adeliae
AGGGGAGAGCGGTCCCCCGGCCTCCCGAGTAGGCGGGAGGGTGCTGTAGTGAGGAAACGCGCCCTGGAGAAGCAGGAAGGGAGGCACAGCGAGCGCTCCCTCCCTCGTGGCACGAACTCCCGTAAACGTTTGCAACTGACAGAAAAAATAAAAACGAATACATATTTTTTTTAAAAAGGTCGGAGTAAAAAATGTGTGTGAAAACATGGGAGTTGGCAGTAAAGTCCCGTGTCCTCCCGACGTCTGGCCCTGTGTGGGGTGGGACGGGGCACTGCGGTGGGCCGGCGGGCGCTCGGCCGGTTCAGGCCCCGCAGTGTGGGCCTGATGGAGGAGCTGAGCTGCGCAGACACTCCCAGAGGCAACGGTGGTGGGGGCGCACGGACTGGCCCCCTAGAAAACCAGCGCCCACCGGTGCGGGACCTTCCCGTGAAAAGTTAACACACACCGCTGCTTTTGCCGGGACCCTGGGTTAACCGAGCACTGAAAGAAAATGTCCGCGGTGAATTTACCTCAGTCAGTTTGGCGGGCTTCCAAAAGACCGGCGTCTCACCTGAGCTCCCGAGTGAGGCGTTTTGCACAGTCGATGAACAAAGGCAAGTATTTCAAAGAAATCGTTCGGTGACCCTCGAGCTGCCTGCCTGATTTTCTCAGATAGAGAGGAGCTTCAGGTAATCAGGTTAGATTAGACGGCAACCGTGGTCTTGGCTGTCAATTTATGAGCATCCTGAAGTGCTACCTTTGTCACACGGAGTCAGGATAACAGTAGAGGAAGCCCTAGAGAGCAGGGGTGAAGGTGGGAAGATGTGTTTGGATATAAGGGGGATGCCTGCCTGTTGTCCCAGCATGGGAGCTCCTTCAAGATCTGTCCCCAGCTTCGTTCTGCCCATGGGAACCCACAACGGACTGCTAGTACTTAGTTCTGTTTGAAAAAGCTCAACTTTACTTCGCTGCATCTGTAACGGAGCAAGGGTCATTGGCAATTATGACCCTTACTTACAATTTTCCATGCCACCGAGAAGCACTTGACCTCAGCAGAGAAACTGCCAAGAAATCCAGTATCTGAGACAGCTAAATAAGAGCTGGAGGAGGCTAAGGCTGCCTGCACGCAATTATTTGTGGCTTGATTATCATCCTTGAAAGTTTGTTGAAAACAAAGAAAGTGTAGCAAGCCAACCAAATGAACTGCCAGCTCGGTAGGTACTTCAGTGAGGACTTCCCAATTACAAGATATGCATCGTTTTCCTTGCATAGTGGAGAGTGAACAGCACATCCAGGCAGTAGACAGAAAATCGCCAGAGCCTGAAATTCTCTGGAGACTGTTCTGTAGACATCTAAAAAGTCCTTGACTCACAGTCACCAACTTGTAAGTTAACTCCCCCTGAACACGTAAAAAGGGTCACTAAGCTTGGGATTCTGATGGGTCTTTGAAGGGACAGGCACATAGAAATTAGGCATTGTGATAAGAATCTAAATTTGGTTTTGGATCTGGCCCTTAATCCTTTGCAAAAGCCAGTGTCTAGTGGAAATAATTCAGGCGAAATATGTCAGTCCACTTCACTTGCATCTTTGTAACTACCTTTGATCATCGAATGTACAACGGCCAGCAAGAAAACACAGCCTCTAAGGCCTCCTCGCATAAAATGTATGGCTATAATCATGGTAGCAACTTCTCTGTGTTTGACATTTCATTTTCTAAACTGCTTTCCAGCCATTCAGAAGCACAGTGCTGTAAGTAAATGAAATTTGTGATCAGCAAAAGGATTTAACAAATACATTTTATGCACTGGATAAGACTTACTGCATGTAGTAATTTTTGAACATTACTGTGTTGATAGAAGTATGCTGTTATCACACTTCTGTGGCAATACTCAGAGTAACTGAAATAAATAAATAAAAGCTGCTGACATTCCCAGTTCTAGAGTTTGCAGACTTGAAATCTTAAGGTCTTATTAAGGTTTAGATTCCACGTCTTCAGAAGTGACTGCAATGTCTGTAGCATCTTTCAGACAATTTTCATTTCATTTCACAGCATGAATTCAAGGAGTACAAAGTAAAACTATTTATTAGATCTGAGGAAACCATTTCCTCTGAAATACAAAGTGGCTTCTATACATAAGGAGGTTTATATTTAAGACACAACATCTTTAGGTTCTTAATAATTTTAAAAACACAAAATAAGGAATAGTCTTTATTTAAACTATAGTCACATGTGAAATCAGTACTTTAACCCAAAAAAATCCTGAAGATCATGTTTCATTTAACGCAACATAATAGAGAATCTGTGCAAAGGGTCAAAGTAATTATTAACTTCTACAATGTCATATTTCTGTAAGACAAATAAGTTTCTATTTCTTCTGTAGCTGTTCAATGTAAAATTCATGAACTGTCCAAGGGAAAATAAAACATACCCTAAATTTCATCCCTACCTGTACAGTTAAAGCCCTGAAGACGATAACAAGGAAAAAAATGAATCTTTGTAAAGATCGGAAAGCAGCAAAAGAAGAATTAAACATGCTCTCTTTAGGTTTCAATAATTTAACACCTCCATTTAAAAAATCAGTTCCTGTTGCTAAATGATAGTGATATTCTGTATCATGTATATGATCTATAGATACCAAATGTTTAATAGGAACGAGATAATATAAATCTCAAAAATACGAAAATAGACATATATATTCTGTGGATTAATATAAAAAGTGCATTTTAACTTCAGTAATCTTAAAATATAAATAAATTGTTATGTTAATGAAGTAGCACAAATCTAATTCCCTTATTTATTCATGCATCAGAATTACAGGTTCCTAACAGCCCTTTTGGCTTATAAAAACTTTAAGTTCTTCAGAGTAGTATAGATGTTTCCATATATAATAACTCCCGAAGTTCATAGGTTTGGTGTGCGCTTAGTTTGCAGTAGTCTTATCTAACTCAATTTAGTGACCTTTGACGTCTAAAAATAATGGCTTGTATTTATTCACATTTTTATTGTTTCACCTACTCACGTGAGAGCTGAATGTTGCCAGCCAAGACAGAGATATCAATCCTTCCTGAGATTTCTGAGATTTTATTTCCACTGACGCCTCTCCAAAGCCATAGGACTTGTGCTCATAAACAATCCTTGTCAATGTGTAAAGCTGCAATTCTTAAGAGTTAAAGATTTTTCTTTGAAAGCTGACATTTTCTTAAATGTCCATAGATCTCTTTTTAACTCAGATTTGTCCCTTTAATTTTTTAATACAAAGAGTAGTTGTAGAAGAGAATAACTTCTGGGCACATCTATCTTTTTGCCAAACCTGTCCTTCCTTCATCAGTCAGTGTTTATGTCATACAGAAAAAAAGTTAATTATTCTCTTTATTTGTTTGTGTGTTTGGTTTTTAGGTTTTTTTCTTTTAAGTAAGTTTAATTTTTTTTAAGCTGCCAGACTGGTCTATGGCATTATGAAATTGTTCAGTCTATCCTTCTAACGCTTCATCTGTTTATTTAGGAAAATACGACTGCATTTGCAATTGGATTTAAACATTCATCTCTGATTGTAGGTTTTCTAGCAGTGTTAAATGTGATTCTGGTTTTGCATAGCAGATGTAATCCACCAGTTCCAGACTTGGGGCCCCTAGTGTCTCCCAGAAAAAGCATTTAAGCATTACAGGACTCAGGTGCATCTGAGTGGATGATCCGGAGATCCAGGGTTCCGTGTCCTTGCAGCGTACCACGGCCCTTAACATCAGAGCACGGGCTAAAACAGCAGGGCTGATGAAACCGGATGGCATCAGGATGACTTGAGGGAACAAAAACATTTTTGTAAGTTGTTCAGATTTTTAGTTTGTACTTTCATTGAGTTTTGAGTTTTGCTGTTAGCTGCTATTTAGATATGGATAGATGTATATCTGTACATCTGTAGGTGTACTGCCTTTGTCCTGTGTAGAAGCGGTCAAATGATACTTCTCCTGATACTCCTTGTCTACTCTATAGCGAGTTTCATCTCAGGAGGCATCACTATGAGCTTTGAGGATAATGTCACAGAATGGATCCAGACCTGAAGACTCCCCCTTCTGTCCTTCACAAATAGCAAATGTCTATCAATTCCTGAGCATCTGAAAGCTGAGGCACTTCTTCCTTTCCCCATAAATACACCTATTAGTGCTTCAACAGAGCAGCAGGTCAGCTTCATATTACTTTTACTTGACTGCCTCAAAAAGATCAATGTTTATATGAATGTTTAGTCCTTTGCTTTTTTACTGTTGACTCCTGCATTGTGAATTGAATCAAACTGAGCCATTGCCACTTAAAAAGTGGAGCCTGTAAAAGCTCTCAGAACAGATGGTCTTTAAGATCTGAACGTCTTCCTCTAATCTTGAAACCACAATAATTTAGTCATGAAATACACTGTGGACATTAGACAACTTTTTGTGACCGTGGTCTTTCTATACAACAGACCTAAGCCATGGGATTGTGTCTCTCTCCTGCTTCTGTTGCTGCAGGAAGAAGAAAAGTGATACAGCTGGAGAAGAGGGCTCTGTGTGGCCCTGCTTGAGCAGGGGGGGTTGGACCAGATGACCTCCAGAGGTCCCTTCCAACCTCAACCATCCCATGATTCTGTGAAGGGCTTTTGGCAAAGTGTCCCAGAGCCACAGGTGTTTGTGTAGCTGGTGCATGTAGCATTTAGCCTGAGATTGCAAGTCATAGAATTGAGCATTGCTTTTTTGAACTGACATTAACAGTTGTTAAACAGGTTTTCTTGAAAGCCAAGGTCAGGACAAGTTGTTACAGTCAAAAGTCAAATCTACAAACTGTGTTTTTTATTGTTTAAATATAGAGACATTACCAGTAGTGGGTATTTAACAACATACATCACACTTCTGAAGTCACACTATGCTAAGTCTATACTGTATATCTCTAAATGTGCTTGTGTTTTAAAAAAATAAAATGGGTCAGTTTTGTAATACAAGGTGCTCGTGTTGTGGAATCTCGTTAGCTTGTACTAACGCGGGGACAGCTTGTTGTGTACTTGCTCATTAGCTTGGACTAACGCGGGGACAGGGTTGCTTCACTTTGCCAATGGCAGCAAAATTAAGCTTAGCCCCTGCTTGTGCCTATGGGAAGGATGACTGGGAAAGGGCCCAGGGTGTAATTAATATCTCATCTTCTTCCCAAAATGCGGTGGAACAGGAAAGACACAGCTCATAACTGCCCTTATGACACCAACCAGCAGAGCTTCATCTTCCAGAAATCTTCGTAGTGCAGTCAGCAAGTTCCAACTGTGTCATTCTGGTCTGCGCGAGCAAACGATTACAGGCCAGAGCCACACCTGGATTTGTGCCTGCGCAAGGGGGTAAGCAGCCGCCCACATTCCCCGATTCCCTTGGGCAAACCGCTGTGACGGAGGTGGCCGCGAGGCCCCCGTGCCTTGCAGGAACATAGTGGCTCCACAGTCCTTGCCGAGGCTGGAGGCAGCTGTGACACTGATGACGGTGCTGCAGTCTCAGCTTTCGTGTCATGAAGCACATGCTCTGTGTGGGGGATTTACTGCTGGAGAGGGAGGCGGGCTTCTTAGTAATTAAGTAGGTCCATCCCAAATGTTATTTCCAAACTCCTGTCTACTGTGCGTCTTATACACCAGCTAATGCTCTGCCCCGTTTTTGGCCATAAGCCTACAGTTTTGGGCCACATTGCACAGCACATGGACTGTTGACTCCTGGAGTGGCATATTTTGAGTTGGTGCTGTCTAGTGTATTTTGCTATGCAAATCTTATGCAGAAATAGAAAACACCGTATACTTTCCATTTCAGATGTTAGTCATGCACAAACCATAGGAGGAAGCAAGCAGGATCTTGATTTTGCCCTTCCTGCTACCACTTATGCCCAGCCCACCTTCCCATTAAATTGAACAAGTGTAGAGAAAAAATATTTTTCCGAGCCAGCGTTTGTGCAGGATAAAAAAGCTGGAGGCAAGGCAGTCCTGAGCCACGGTATGAACCTCCTTTGCCGCTGAGATGGCTCAGCTATCTAAGATCATAATTGAAGTTGTAGTAAAGGAAAAGAACGATCACAAGTGGAAAATATACTGGCTGGATTATTAAAAATTGCTGCAGTGTTACAAGTATTGAAAAAGTGCCGTCCATTGTGCAAGGCATTTTTGTATTTTTCAACTGTCAGATCTTGGAAAAAACTTACAGGAAGTTTGGAAATAAAATATTTTTTTAACCATTTTAATTTCCATTTGAAGCAACTTTCAATTTTTCTCTTTAAGGACGCTGAAACAGTACGGTGCTTTACATTTTTATCCTCTCTGTTGTGCACAGGCCTCAGCCCTGATGTCAGCATGGTTAGGATTTGCTTAGGTCAATGCTGCTGCAGAGCCAGAAGAGGGAGCACAGACACTGTTTCTTCTTGGTCATGCTGTAGAGGCAACTTGGATTATTTCACAGAGGAAAATCACTAAATCTGTTTTAAGAGGAGGTATTGTAGAATATTTTTTTCTTTCTTTTTTTTTTTTAAGATTTTTAATAAGATTTAATTAAAGGAAAATTAAGAACTGGGTATTTTCATCAATTCTTACCAACCAAAAAAATCTGTTTGTAATTTTATGAATGGCTGGTATAGTATTTTAATATTTTTAACACCTTTTACAGAGTATTTTTACGTTTTCTTCTGCAGCCACTGAGGAAGGTGAAGCTTATCAGAATCCAAATATGGTAGAAAAGCTTGATTCACTTCAGTCTAATATTAGAAAGTTTCGTTAAGCATGTTACTATATTTGTATTCTAACTTCAGATCATATATTTACTCAGTAATTTTCAGACACATTTGTATTAAAAACGTTATTTTGAAGACACAAAGGATATGTAAATTCTCTCCAACTTTTTAACAGTAATTGTTAGAACTTCTCAGATCTCACTTCTGTCATAATTTCTTGTATTTCTCAGTTGCTGTAATTCTCAGTTGTTGTAATTTCTTATAGTACCTAGATGTTCCTGACTTTTTAGAGAAAGTCATGAGAAAGTGCCTTGTTGCACCCTGATAATCATTTCTACTACTTAATCTGTTGATATAGGAGAGTCACACTGCTTTCCTGTAGCAGGCCTTGCATGAAGCTTTTTTTAAGAATTCCCTGAATAAAATTAAAATGTATAATTTGTGTGATGGCTATGTGGTACTGAAAAAAGATTCACTCTCATGCTGTTGGTTTTGCCTAAACTGGCTTCTGTGTGGGATTTGTGAGAGCAGGACCCGAGATCACCTATGGATTACTCTTTCCAAAAGTGGACATTTGCAGGGGATGTGTGGCATTATGATCTTGGTCTTGTCCTCTTGGATAAGCATAGTTAAATACTGCACTTACTCTTCAAACTTTGGTCCTTTTGCTACTCCCTGTGAGATAAATTACAGCCCCAGTAAATGAATGGAAGCTTAACCAGCGAGTTTTGGCCTCACAGAAGTGTAAGTAGATTTTGCGATAGATTTAAATGAAACTAGCTTTTTTTCATATTTTCTTTCATGCCAACATCTGTCTTTTGAATAGTACCATACGTGTCCTTCAAATCTCTTCCTGAAGTCAGTGTTCTTTGCGGAACTGCTTGTGGGTGGTCAGATTATTAATGTTGTTTATTTGTATTTGAAATTAATCTTACAGATCCTATTGACTAGGTTTGAACTTCAGGTCCCAAAGGGACCTTTCCTTTTTAACTCAGGAAAAGTCCGCAAATAGAATTATTTTGGCTGGCATTGAAATAAGATAGGGAGAATATTACTTATACTGTATTCTGGATATGCTACTGAATGTATTATATTTTGAGCACATATTCCTGTGCTGACACTGCAGGATGGTCACATTCACAAATCCAAAAGTTCATACATTAGCATAGTTCTGCTGAAGCCAATGGAACTGCAGCCTACAGGAGTCTTTTCATTTGGCGTATTCGTCCCTAGGATAGCCCTGCTGCCATAGTGATTGAATTTGGTTGAAAATTCCCAAATTTTACAATTAAACAATTACTAAAAAAGAAGAAACAGAAAAAAAAAAAAGAGAAAACCAAATAGAAACAAAGCACATAGAACTCCACAGCAGAGGAAAAGATGAGTTATCTGTACACTAACAGATCCTGTTCCAGAGGTCATTTTTCTCTACAGATTGTCAGTGGCCCAGGTCCGGGCAGCATGGAGTCTCACAGTGATGGCCGTGACTAACAATTCAGCTTCTTACATACAAAGGGTTGTAGTGAATGGGACTGTATCTGGCTGGTGGCCAGTCACCAGCGGTGTTCCTCAGGGCTTAATTCTAGGGCCAGTTCTGTTCAATATTTTTATCAATGATCTGGATGCAGGAGTTGAATGCACCCCTACAAAGTTTGCTGATGATACTAAACTGGGAGGTGCTGTTGACCAGGGATCTGGATAGATTGGAGCATTGGGCAATCATCAATGGCACGAAATTTAACAAGAACAAATGCCAGTTTCTGCACCTGGGACGGAGTAACGCTGGACACAAGTATAAATTGGGGGAGAGGTGGCTGGAGAGCAGCCTTGCAGAAAGGGATCTGGCAGTGCTGGTCGACAGCAAGATCAATATGAGTCAGCAGTGTGCGCTGGCAGCCAAGAGGGCAAACCGCATCCTGGGGTGCATCAAACAGTATAACCAGCCGGCCAAAAGAGGTGATTATCCTGCTGTATTTAGCATTGGTGCAGCCTCACCTCGAGTACTGTGTGCAGTTCTGGGCCCCACCATTTAAAAAGGATGTTGAGGTACTTGAATGCATCCAGAGGAGGGCAATAAAGCTGGTGAAGGGGCTGGAAGGAATGTCCTATGAGGAGCAGCTGAGGACTTTGGGATTGTCTAGATTGGAGAAAAGGAGGCTGAGGGGTGACCTCATTGCTCTCCAGAGCTTCCTGAGGAGGGGAAGTGAGAGGGAGGTGCTGATCTCTTCTCCCTGGTGCCCAGTGCCAGGACACGTGGGAATGGTTCAAAGCTGCAAAGGGGAGGTTCAGACCTGATATTAGGAAACATTTCTTTACCAAGAGGGTAGTCAAACACTGGAACAGACTTCCTAGAGGGGTGGTTGATGCCCCAAGCTGTCAGTGTTTAAGAGGCATTTGGACAATGCCTTTAATAACATGCTTTACCTTTTGGTCAGCCCTGAAGTGGTCAGGCAGTTGGACTAGATGATCGTCGTTGGGTCACTTCCAACTGAAATATTCTATGCTATTCTACTCTAACCCAGAAATTACAGTCTTTCAACGCAGAGAACAACATAAAATATAATATAGAACTGATGCTACATTTTTAGGTGAAATGCAGACTAAATTATCCCTCCTTCCCTAATTTCTACTTAATAATTTCCACACCATTCCTGACAAATCCTAAAAAAGCCACATTTCACCAGCTTTATGTTTATGCATTTTCATAGGTACTTAGCTAAGGCATTCAAGGGGATGGAGCTCAGCTCTAGGTTCTGCTGGTACAATAAATTGCTCAGTCATTAACTTTGCTTTTTCCGTTTTCCATTTTCTGTTTCATGACTTGTTCCTTCTAAAGAGGAGACAACCCCACCAGCTGCAGCTAGGTCAGCCACTGCACTTGTGGCAACAGCAAGCACAGCAGTGACAGGAGCCAAGGCTGTGCCCTTCTACTACAGCAACGATTTGCGATGGACCCATACTAGCTGTCCTTCGGAAAGGCTTCAAAAGAAACTGTCAGGCAGCAGGAAAAACAATTTTTACAGGGTAGCTTTAATTGTTGTTAAATAACACTTCTCCATCTCAGGCCACTGTCACCAGTAATGTCATGGGGAGCCCCTCAAGCCGCAGGCCCCATTGATGGCTACTGTAGCTGGAGGCAGGACAAATGTCAGCATGAGTTTTGGCTTACGAAGCTCTTAAGAGGGCAAAGAGCAGCCCTTCCCACCTCAGCCAGAAGGTCTCCTGAGAAGCTAGAAATACCTGTGGCTGCTTTTTGGCGGATGCTTTGGTTTGCCTCCAGTGTCAAGAGAGCAGCAGAACCTCCAAGAGTCCAAAGTCACTTGGACAGTTGGCCACCACCCCGTAAAGTAGCTTGTGTGCAAAGAACGGAGCTTGACTCTCACTGGTGTCATATGCAAGAGGGCTCGACTGCTTTTTCACTGTGAGTAGCAACCCTTGATCACTTGCAAAAGCTGTGGTCGTACTTAAACAATCCACTCTCCTACTTATACCTATATCAAATTATTGTAGGGGTTACCAACAGTATCTTCATCTTCTTAAATGGCACCTGGGAACTTGTTCATTTCGAGTCCTTTCAAGGTCTTGTCTTCATCAGAAGGGCAGCTGTCAATCACAGGGCACACAGAGGCTGTTAGGGAACAGACACCGTGGCTAGAGACGAGGTGAGACAGGCCCCCATCATCCTTTGGTCTCCTCTACCTTCCCATTGGCCCTGTGCTCAGCTGGTGAGAGTGACAAGAAGGTCCAGACCTGTGTCTGGGTCCTGACCGTGATGTTGCCTTGCTCTTGCAGCGTAAAGTGGTGAGGCTTTGCTTTGAGCCACAATACATGCCGAGGGACTGATGGGAAGGAGGAGTCAAAAAAGCCAGGTTAAACGGTGCCCAGAAACCCTTGTAAAATGCCAGTGGCAGAGGCAAAGATAAAATATGTGTGTGCTCCCCTACCTCACTTTTCAGCCATCCCATACGTCCTTCTTCAGACACTCGTCTTTGCAAATACGCATCGCATGAGGAGGAGGTATTGCAGTCCGGGAAACGCTTTCCTACCACTACTCCTAGAGGGCTCACAGAGAGCGCTGCTCACTCTTTCTCTCTCTCACTCACTCTCCCCGCTCCCCCTCTTCCTCCCTCCCCCCC
>NW_008825547.1:1485558-1525905 GCF_000699105.1 Pygoscelis adeliae
TTTTCTGTTCGGGTCAGCTGGCAGGCCTAGCACTGGCTGGTGGTGTCTGAATCCCAAAGACACCGCAAGGCGTTGTTCCAAGTAGCTGTAGACACTGAGATACCGGCACGCCTTACAAAGCTCACATCTCACCTGAGATAATTGAGGGAAGAAAAAAACAACCAACAATAAAGAAGCAGCGTGTTTTGCCTTCAGACCTGGGTTTCTAGCAAGGGACAGCGAGGGATGCTGCTGCTCGGGTTTTGGGAAGGACCACGTCACAGCTCCCCGGGGGCTCCCTGCCGAGCCCTACTGCCTGGCAAAGGGGCACTGCACATCTCTGTCAACCTGCCGTGCCCTGAGGGTATCGCACGTGTTGAGAAGGGGCCAAAGCAAGGCCATAGTGGCTGCCAGTAAGGGGTCTCCCTCCTGTGCCAGGAACTACCCCTTTTTCATTGGACTTCCCAAAGAACGGGGCACAACGTCACGCTTGTCCCTGCCTTTGTGGTTTCATCAGCGCTTTCTGACTCTGTCCTTGTAGGTGCCGATTTAGTTTTGCTGCTTGGATTCCCCGGATGAGCTCTGACGCCTGGGCTTCGAGGGGCACGATGCAACCCCAGCACCACCTCGGCGGAGGCGAGGACAGAGGCACCATGCCCTTCTGCTCTGGCCGGCAGATTTCACTCCTGCACCACTGAGCCGGCGCGGCCCCGCACCGCCCTCCGACCCATCCCACCCCTCGCAGGAGGCCTTGCTGGCTCACTCATCAGCTCCATGAGCAAATGCCCACCAGCTGGCACATCTCTCCAGGGGGCCAGGAGCTGGCATGTGAACTTCAAGTTATACGGAGCATGGCAGCGCATATCACCTGGGAGGGACACAAGGGACAACATTTATGCTGAACAGCATGTTCCATACTATAAAACCCTCCAGGTTAAGTCAAAAACATATTAGGATATAGCATAGCTAAAAATGTACCTATCTAGGATTGCTACAATGACGGTATATAAAGCCTGTGAGAACTGCAGGGCTATGCAGCCCTGAACTGCATCAAAACCTGAAGTGCTCCAGCAATTTCAAAGTAGCAATCCGTGGGGTGAAGCACCGTTGGATGTGCTCATGTGCAGAGCTTAATCTTATGAAAAATACAAAAAAGAACTGATCCTAATTTGCCTTCACATACACTGGAACTGTATATCCAGGTGATACCCATTAATGGTCAAAATTGCAGTATTTTCCTTGGTAGTTCACATCTCCTGATAAGTCCATAACCTGGGATTCCAACAATCTTGTAGTACTGTCTTTTAGAAACAAATTTTTCTATATACTTTATACTTCTTTGGATACACTTTATAGTATATATATACACTTCATAGTAAAATCTGCAAATGTAGTGTCTGAGCTCCCTTTCCTCCCCTTAAGCCAATATAGATACAATGATAGGAGTTCTGGTTTAGTGGTTTTGCAATTTAGAAAATAGTCATTTCACATTCTTTGAGCACACGCTTCTAGTAATTTCATTTTATGTCATAATACTAGTCTTAGGGTGACTTTTCAACTATATTAGAAAAAAGCAGAAAGAATGACAAAAGTCATATTCCCTACTTTGCCATCTGCATCCTGCAGTGTGCAAAATGGAAAAGAAAGTATAATGTCAGAGTCTATGGTTTAGGAAAGAAATGACAGAAAGATAATTATGAATGCAAAAGAAGAATGGTAGTTTGTCACACAACTTACTTGACACTTCTGAGTGGGTGTCAAGAAGGTGGATAATGCCAGCAGAGCTGTGTTGCCTTTTTGGTACAGGAACAAAGCACTGCACCTTTAAAAATTTCAAATAAGCTCCAGAAAAGTATTGGCCTGCTATTGGAATACAGCTACATATCTTATATGCCTCTTAAGGTCGGGAAGTAAAGAGAAAATCTTTTCTACAAGAAAATACAGACAGGCAGCAGAAAGGAGCATTGAATTACTCCACTGCATTTTTATTTACAACGACCCATTCTTGGCGGGCAGACGCTGAACCAACTTGCTAAATACAAGAAGGGAGCACCCATTGCTGCTCTCTGGTCAGCGCAAGTACTTGTATGCAGCACACAGCAGAATACCCGTTCTTAGAATTCTTGCTCAAACACGACTAGCTTGCAGTTTCCCCTAGGTTAATAACTCCAGATCAGCTACATCAAATATTCCTTTCTTACTTCTTCTCCTGCAGAGCAGCTCCCTCTGGACCGATGCAAACACACCCCTTTCTGTCAGCCATAGCCGGAGTTTTCAAAGCGCCTTTTCCCAAAGCTCCAAACCCTTCCCTTCCCCTCCTTTTCTTCCTCTCTCCTTCTCTGTGTCTCACCTCTCTCTCTCTGATATTTAACTGTCCAAGAAGACAAAAAGGGCATGCAAGGGTTGCACCTGTATAAGCCTTTTCTTTCCCCCAGGAGCTTTGTTTTTTCTCATAGGAAACCTGACTAGGCACCTGCATCCAAGAAAAGGTCTTGACAAGGGAAGAGCTGAGTATGTTACTACTTCTGATCTGGGAAAGGAAATCACTACTTTTTGTCCAGGAAGCCACTGGTCAATATTTCCATCCTCTTGCTACGCTTTTGATCTCCTCTACCTTCCCATTGGCCCTGTGCTCAGCTGGTGAGAGTGACATGAAGGTCCAGACCTGTGTCTGGGTCCTGACCGTGATGTTGCCTTGCTCTTGCAGCGTAAAGTGGTGAGGCTTTGCTTTGAGCCACAATACATGCCGAGGGACTGATGGGAAGGAGGAGTCGAAAAAGCCAGGTTAAACGGTGCCCAGAATCCCACCCACTGTCTATGACAGGAAAAGGCCGTTGCAGGACTGATTAAGACCTTGGTGTATCTTCCACTTCCGTATTCATTGTAGTCATTCCGTAGCCAATACAGTCATTTCAATATTTATTCTAGTTGATTCCATAGCTTTGTAAGAGTTGAAACATCCGGTTCATCAAGAAGGGGATCTAGAAGGTAGCTGATCTGAACTGGCCGTGACTACCTATGATGTGACACCAGACTTCTTCTGAACGCTTTCTACCAATGTAATATTGTTTTATTAATGATTGTAATATTTTACATGTAAAAATATATCTATTAATAATATATAATAATTTATTTGAGAAATTATTCTATAATTTATTGATTAATATTACTCCATTAAAATAGTACTTGTTCAGTAATAGGTTTCTAACTGAACAGCCAAGGATAGAAACTTGTTCCTCGCTGGCAAATTGAAAAGCGCCATGACGCGAGGCTGTCCAAAGCCTAGCTGCTGCACTTGAAGAAAACGTCCCTTGAGTTTCAATGGGCGGACAGGGCATGCTTTTGGAAGCCTGGTCCACAATGCAATACAACACAAGAGATCTGTGTCCACAGAGCATTAACTCCATCATGAGGACGACCACTCACAAGTGAGGCAATGCCTGAGTGAAGGCTGCTGGCTGTCCTGATGGCCGGCTCTGTCATTCATGTCCACAGACTCCCTTTCCTGGGCACTCATGGAGCAGAAGGCTGGCTTCTCACTCGGCACATAACCAACACAGTAGGTTACTCCGTAGCTCACCATGTTTCCCTATGGCTGCTTATCTACCCAACAGATATCTTATTATCTATTGTTTGTGTATGGAGAAGGACTCATAGGAGATGTGATGGTAGGAGGCTGTCTTGGCCACAGTGATCACAAAATGTGTGAGGTTAAAATTTTTGGTATAATGAGATAAAGGTCAGCAGAGTTGCTACCCTGGGTTTCAAGAGAGTGAACTTCAAGCTTCTCAGAGAGCTTGTTTGGATTGTCCCCTGGGAATCTGCTTTTGAGGGCTTAGGGGTCCATAAGAGCACGTCAGTTTTTAAGAATCACCTTCTACACAACCAGAGGAGCAGGCAATCCCATGTGTCATAAGTCAAGCAAGAGGGGCAGAAGACCACCTTGGCTGAACAGGGAACTCTGCAAGTCAGGTGGAAAAAGAAATTGTATGATCTCTGGAAGCGAGGTCAGGCCTCGCAGGAAGATCACAGGGCTGTAGTTCATAAGTGTAGGCAGAAAACATGAAAGGCCAGTGCTTTGTCAAACAATAAGAAGGGCTTTTTAAAAGTATATTCATAGCAAGAGGAGGTCTAAAGAAAATACTGGATCAATACTGGATGAAGATGGTCACCTGACAAATGGTGATGAAGAAAAGGTGGAGGCGTTTAATGCTTTTTTTGCCTCAGTCTTTAATAGTAATGATGAACCTTGGGGGTGCCCAGTGCCCTGAGTCAGAGGAGCACGAGTGCGGGAACAGTGACTCTGCATTTGTGGACACTGAAATTTAAGGGACCAGCTATATCAGCTGAATGTTCACAAGTCCATGGGGCCTGATGGGATTCATCCCAGAGTCCTGAAGGAGCTAGCGGATGTTATGGCAGGACCCCTCTCGATCATCTACCGAAGGTTTTGGGAGTCTGGGGAGGTCCCTGCTGACTGGAAGCTAGCCAATGTTATTCCAATTTACAAAAAGGGTGTGAGAGAAGACCCAGGGACCTGTTAGTCTAACCTCAGTTCCTGGAAAAATTATAGAGAAGATCATACTGGGTACTGTTGATAAGCATTTAAAGAATAATGCAATCATCAGGCCCAGTCAACATGGGTTCACAAAGGGAAAGTCCTGTTTAACTCATTTGGTATCCTTCTATGATAACGTCACCTGCCTAGTGGATGAAGGGAAGGCGGTGGATGTAGTTTTTCTGGATTTTCGTAGGGCTTTTGATACTGTCCCTCACAGCATCCTTCTGGACAAGTTGTCTAACTGTGAGATGAGCAGGTACACGGTGTGCTGGATGAAGAACTGGCTGAACGGCACGGCTCAAAGTGTTGTGGTGAATGGCTGGTATAGTAATATGAAGTAAATTAAGGTTTCCCATTTTTAACATCTTTTACAGAGTGTTTTTACAATTTCTTCTGCAGCCACTGAGGAAGGTGAAGCTTATCAGAATGGATCAAGCTTATCAGGATGGATGAATCATAGTGGATGAAGGGAAGGCGGTGGATGTAGTTTTTCTGTATTTTAGTAAGGCTCATATGTTAAATACTGATACAGCAAGAATACAGAACTTTCTCAGAGGCTAATCTGAAACTGAATTACTCCCTAGAAGAATCAATAACTATACAAGGATTTTCTACCTGCTTTTTATGCAAAGATATGCAGGATTTTGCTATAAAAAAAAAGATGCAGCACATCTCATATAAGAAACCTGGGTTTTTTTTCCCTCTAGGAAAAGAGGAATGAAGACACACACACAGAAGATTACAATCACATTTTATACAGTTCCATAAAGCACTCTGACCTGGCCTGATCCACAATGATTTTTTTGCATCTAACTTCTGATTATTCTAGCAAAATGCCCTTTTTTTCTTTCCTCTCCCCATATTGCAGTGTAGGCCTGTCGTGTATTTCAGTCATGTGGTGTGACAGAAAAAAAACTCTTCCAAAAACCCTCCTCTTTTCCCACTAGAGGGCTCTCCCAAAATACTCATGCGAGATCCACTGACAGAGACTCTTCTAGTCTACATAGGCATTTACAGTAATGCCTTACAGGCATGGTAATGGCTAGCTTGCAATGAAATTAAATTAAATGAAATCTCTGTCAGGTTTTGCAAAAAGAATTGGATATTGGTATTTGCTTATTTTTTTAATATAGGCATGTATTTGCTGGGGGGTTAACACAGAAAAAACCTATGCACATTCTGAGGAGTGAAGCTGGCAGAATTTTAGATATATAAATCTTGGAAATGTAAGAATAAACACAATTTGTACACAAGTATTCGACATCTTCGTTATCACCCATAGTAATACGTCCATAAAGCTCTTGGCTCAAGAAACCTTGACTGTGTTACAAATCTGAAACTAAACACTTGCACCAGTGCTCAGCAAATATGTCGTTCAACTAAAAATAGAAATTACTGTCATCAGCAAAGGGTATCCGTGAGGGAATGATATTTCCTATAAATATACTAAGATACGTGTGGATTAGTTTAATCTAATGAAGAAGATGTAAACAAAGCAAAGGACAGAGCTTTCAATGGAGGAAGTAGGATGCACAGAAAATCTTCAAGGGAAACTTTTCTGCTAGTTAAGATCCTTCATATTATGCCTTGTTTAAAACAACAATAACAAAGTTTCTTGTTTGTTGAGCAACCATTACATTAAGAACTTGTAAAACACTGTCTCCAAAGAAGTCAATCAATTTTACAAAGAATTTCAACAGGAACAGGATTTCTTCTATACATATCTTACATTTTCAAATATGAACCTGTGGTTTTGAGTATAAAAATTTTAATTTTCTGCCTGAGATACGAGAAAAGGGGCACATTTTCAGAGGGTGATTGCTTAGCATTTTCTTATTATAGCATTTTCTCAAAACCAGGCACATTTGTAACGCAGGTGAGGGTCCCGAAAACTCATTAAAAAATAATTGGTGACATTTTAAAATTTATGCCATGGAGTTAGAGACATGAAAGCATTTTATAGAGAATAATTTATTTGCCTGCTATAACCTTTTTTATGTTTCCATATTTATCTGTAATCAGAAAATGATGGCTAGAAATTAGTTTGATATTCAGAGGATTTTAACAAAACTCACGCATAAAAATAATATCAGAAGTTTTTAAAATATTGATGAGGATAATAGTATGGATAAAAATACTGATAATAATGCAGCTTACAGTCACAAGTTACACCAGGTATTCTACAGAAATAATTCCTTTAAATTTATTTGCCATGAAAGCATAGACACAAGAGACAGAAAGGGAGCTCTTTCAGCTTCAGAATTTGACTCCTATCAACATTTATTATAATCTCATTGGTTTAAAAACCAGTGCTCCTCACTATTTATTCAAAGAGGGTGGGGGGTGGGGAAAGCCTGTGGATAGATGCCGTGTCAGATAATGAAGGAACAAGAGGAAGACCCGGCTTCGCTGACTGAGGAGTTCTCAGCTGTGCCATGCAAGGAAAATGCCAGCTGGCCCGGAAGCCCAGCCAGATTTAAGTGGGTTAAATTAGTTCACGTGTGGCCCCATTAAAGTCAGTTTGCATTTGGAGTCAGTGGGCAGTCTTAGCTAAGGGCGCAAAACAACTTTGGAAGAGATAATCTAATTGTTCTTTGGCAAAAGTTATAAAGCTAACTAAACTGTAACTTAAGTAGAGTACAGTTAATTTCCTCCCCCTCCCCAACCATTTTAATAAGTGAAATTAAAGTAGTGGCATCTTAGGATTAAACACACTAAAAACCACACTGCAGACATTTTCTACTGATTTTCTCAAGGGTATAGCCCAAGATTATATTGGGCTATACATAACCCAATATATATGTAGCCAAAATAATCCAATATAGGTTGGATAATTTTTCTTCTACAGGATAATGAGCAGGAAGAGAAGATAAAGGACTTCCATATAGCTAGACAATAAAAAAGTTGTTGGCCAGATATACTGTCTACACTTGGCCTTTTTTCACTGTAATTTTGGCATTTTCTAGCTGGTAGAGGTCATACTTCTGTTATTTATTGATCCTCAAATGTGTGTTTGGTTTTGTACAAATACATAGAAAATGGCTATGTTCCTGCTCAAACATTATCCAAAACATTAGCTACTTATAATACTTTGAGGCACACACAAAGCAGTAAAGTACAGGCCATATTGGGGAAAAAAAAAGATACATAAAATGTATTTTAAGAAGAGAGTTGAATGGGGAGGGAGGGTTATTTGGTTCACAAGTTACAAGCAGTTCCAAAAAAAATCTGTAGCACTACCTATAATAAAAGCACCCATATGCATCTCCTGGTGCTCAACATACAGCTGTGTTTGCTGACTGCTTTACAGCTAGGCTCTGCCGGGAAGCAGCAACCATGGGGTGCTCCCTAAGGGCAGGGGGACTGCCCCCCCCCCTAGTGATGGGGGGGCCGGCAGGGCAGCAACGGCCCGACGGGGCGCAGTCCCATGGCACCCAAACAAGGAGAAAAGAGGAGAGCCGGTGATGCTGACCGGGCCAGCCAGCAATCCAGGTCGCTGGACACGTCCGTGGGGACGAGGCAGGTTTGGGGTCAAGGGAAGTCAGATCAGTGGGTGGGGATCATGTCTGTGACAGCAACCAAGGTCAGGCGCTGTCCAGCGATCTCCAGGCACAGCCATAGTGATGAGGCAAGTCCAAGGTCAGGGTGCTGGCATGATGGACAAATGGATCAGGAAAGGATTCTTGCAGCCATCGAAAATACCGATATATTGCAGGGCTTTTTTTATTAGCCAACATTTAATCTCAAGCATTGGAACAGTGCTGCTGCCAGCATTATGGCTAAATGCTACGCTGCTGTTTTTCTCCTTGATAGTTTCACATTTTTTTAAATACCTACAAATTACAGCTGACGTTGAAAACTTCTGTCAGTCAGAATGCCAATGCATACTGAAAGATTGCCGTGGAAAAGTTTACAAGAAAATACAAATATTATTAGTCTCATTTTTCAGGTGAGGAGCAGAACTTGGTCAAAGTTATACAAGAAGACCCGAAGTCAGTTTCATAATTTCTGTGCAAGACCATCCTTCTGTCCATCACTTGGCTGATGATTGGTCCGGGTTCCCTGGTAGTGACCAGCAGTTGCGTGTTCCCAGCTGGAAGTGCCCATGACACAGAACTGGTGTCAGTACTGGAGGGTTTCTGTGCTCTGACCAAACTGGGTGAAGCATTTGTTAGTTTACACTATCAAACTCAGGGATATTTTCACGTTCCTCAGGGCAGATGCACAGCCAGCTACGAGACACAGGCACATGCTGGCATCCATATCTACTCCTAGGGCCTCATTTCTGAGGGAAACAAAGAGGTACTGAGGCTAGACAGAAACCAGAGAGCCACAGCGGCCTCCATGTCTGTTCTATCGGGGGATCAGGACCCCACAGCATGACCCCAGCAGGTCAGGCTAGACATAGACACAGAGACTTACATGCCTGCTTAAGTCCTATCCTAAAGAGGAACGCTTTTCAAATTGAGGCATTTCCTATCATCACTTAACCCTCAAGTCCCTTGTTTTTCCCACTACCATTTAGTCCCTTCCTGCTGCACACACTGATCACTGGGCAACACAGAGCATCCAGATTGTTATTCCCACCAAGTCTTTTTCCTCAAATTTCTGTGAGAAAATGTTACAGTGATTTTTGAAGCGACCCGATCCTGAGCAATGCAAGAGCCATCACTGTGCATCATGCAAGAGGAGCAAAATGTCAAGTAGTCACAGCTTTAGCTTGAAAAACCGCATTGCTTTGTAGTCTCATTTTATTTTAAGCGTACACAGTGGACTTTCAATTAAATGCAAATTAGCTATGTGATTTGTTTAATAGCTGTGTGTAACCAAGCCCTCCAAAAGGTAAAAGATTTGCATACTTTTCATCTTAACATTATCTGCTAAAATTGAAGATGTGAGAACAGCTGCTGACATACTATCCATGATGCAGAATATTTCTGGATCTCATAGTGTGTTTTGTGCATTAGTGCTGCCCTGCAGATGTTAAAAAGTAAGCCAATTTTGGAATGGTTTATAACCTATAAAAGCTGTAACAGACTAACCCTGCATCTCAAATTAGTCCATGGAGGTTGGTATGTACATGTGCTATAAATTAGACGTAATATTTTATGAATTTTTAAGGATACTGTAAAACTATAGCATAAAGTACAACAAGTAGCATAAGTAATAGTTTATTAAATGCATACACATTATATATTATTGATCACTGTTAAAATATTAAAGTGTCTAGAGATCCCAAATGACGATGGGTTCTGAACAAATACGTTGTATGTGACAGTTCATGCTATTAAGGCTGTAAAGTGCAAACAGAGAAAAGGTAGAAAACAAGGAAAAGACGACAGTAGAAACAGAGATTTGCCAAAGCCATAGATCATCCTATTAGAATATCTTCATTGTGCTGAGGATTTCTAAGTCCTTTAAGATTTTGCTAGTCAAAATGGAGTAGAGAAATGAAATAGCCATTCATTTACAATGCATCCTTCATCCTGGACTTAGCTAGCTGCTCCACCGCATGCTCAGTTCAGATACGTTTTTAAGTCCAGCTGAAGCCAGTAAACTTAAGCTCTTCCTGTCCTGCAAGTGAGCAGGTTCTGGACCCCTCCAAGAAGAATGGCTGACCAGTACTCTGCATGACCTCCTATGCCCGTGGCACTCTCATGGCATATTTATGTTTCATGAGATTAAGCAAAAATGCCCCTCTCAAGGTAAGGAAAGGATCCACTGCTGCTTCTCCTCACTAAGTGTTGAAAGGGTTCAATGGATAGAATCGCCATTTTGGTTTAGTTAAAGATAGTGCAAGGACATCTACTCTGCAGATGTAGAAACACCAGACCTGGCACTGGCACCGTGTATTTTACAGGACATTAGACCCAAAAAACATCAGGCCCTCAGAACCTACATATTTTTTTCACTTTAGACAGACTTTAGACACCTAAATAAACCTTTTTTTAAAAATTAGCTTCAAAACTTCAGCAATCACAGACACTTCATAATGAAATACTTAGTTAACTAAAGCTGCAGTAATGTAGGCATCCACAATACTATAATTTTGCATACTGTGCTTAACTCCTAACTTGCCTTTGACCTAAAGGCAGTGACATTAACAACAGTTATGATTCAATATACCTATTTTTATGTCTATAGGGTCAACAAGAAAACTGTGGGACTGTACGAAGGAAAATGTGGGCCTCTTGCCGAGGGCAGTTGGTGATTTAGGTGGCAGCAGACACAGATAAGCTTGAGAGGCTTGAGAACTTCTTTCCCTGAGCCTTCACCAACAAGGCCTCCCAGGCCCCTGTGCTTAGAGACAGGGTTCAAGGAAAAAAGGAGCAATCAGCTGTGGTTGAGGATGAAGTCAGGGATTATTTCAGAGGACTCATACTAAACAAGTCCATGCAACCTGCAGGGCTGCATCACTGAGTGCTGAGAGAGCTGGTTGATGTCCTTGCAAGGCGGCTTTCTATCATATTTTAAAAGTTATGGAGATCAGAGAAGATCTCTGATAACTGGAGGAAGGCAAATGTTGCACCCATCTTCAAAAAAGTCAGAAAGGATGATCTGGGCAACTATAGGCCAGTCAGCCTCACTTCAATCCCCACGGAAAATCATGGAACGAGTCCTCTGGGAACAAACTTGTGGCACACAAAGGTGGAGAAGGTGCTGGGAACAGTCAGCATGGATTTACCACGGGCAAGTCATGCCTGACCCAGCTGATTGCCTTCTGTGATAAGGTAGCTGGACTTATGAATAAGGGAAGAGCACGGGATGACACTCGTCTTGACTTCAGGAAGGCTTTGATGCTCTCTCATAATCTTGTATCCATGTTAGGATGCTATAATCCAGATGGGTGAACAGCCAGATGAGTAAAGAACTGGTTGGATGACGGGGTCAGAGGGCAGTTCTCCTTGGAGGCGGGTAACAATAAAGACCTATGCTGTGACCTGTCCTGTTTAACGTCTTTATCAGTGACGTGGAGGAGGTGATGCACTGCACTCCCAGAAAGTTGGTAGATGATACCAAACTGGGGGGACCAGTAGATAAGCTGGAAGGCAGGGCTTCCATCCAGAGGAACCTAGACAGGCTGGAAAAAAAATTGAGTGACAGGAACTTCATTAAGCTCAACAAGAACAAATGCAAAATCCTGCCTCTGGAAAGGAAGACCCTCTGGCGGTGATACAGGCTGGGGACCAATGGCCTGGGGAGCAGTAGCTGTGGGAAGAAGTCCTTGGGGGACAGCAAGCTGAACATGAGCCAGCAGTGCACCCTGGCACCAAAGATAGCCAGCAGCATCCAGAGCAGTGTTAACGGGAACCCAGTAGGTCAAGGGGAGTGATTATCCCCTGCTTCACTTAGCACTTGTTAGACCATATCTAAATGACAGGATGACAGGGAGGTGATTAGAGACAGCCAATATGGCTTCACAAAGGGCAAATCATGCCTGACTAATCTGGTGGTCTTCTACGATGGAGTGACTGCGTTGGTGGATAAGGGAAGAGCAACTGATGTAATCTACCTGGGCTTCCATAAGGCCTTTGATACAGTCCCACACAACATCCTTGTCACTGAATTGGAGAGATATGGGTTTGATGGATGCGCTATTTGACGGCTGGATGGCCACATCCAAAGACTTGCAGTCAACATCTCAATGTCCAAGCAGAGATCAGTAACAAGTGATCAGTACAGATACTGATACAGACCCCTGAGGGACACCACTTAATAAAGATACTGTTCAGTGTCTTTATTAATGACATAGACAGTGGGATTGAGTACACTCTCAGCAAGTTTGCAGATGACACCAAGCTGAATGGTGTGGTTGATAAGCTAGAGGGAAGGGATCCATCCAGAAGGACCTTGACAGGCTTGAAAAGTGGGCCAATATGAACCTCATGAAGTTCAACAAGGCCAAGTGCAAGGTCTCGCACCTGGGTTAGGGCAATCCCCAGTATCAATACAGACTGGAGGATGAATGTATTGAGAGCAGCCCTGTGGAGAAGGACTTGGGGATATCGGCAGATGAAAAATTGAACATGAGCCGTCAATGCGCGCTCGCAGCCCAGAAGCCCAATTGCATCCTGGGCTGCATCAAAAGAAGTGTGACCAGCAGATTGAGGGAAGTGATTCTCCCTCTCTACTCCAGTCTCGTGAGACCCCACCTGGAGTAGGTTCCTAGTACAAGAAAGACATGCAGCTGTTAAAGCGGGTCCAGAGGAGGGCCACGAAAATGATCAGAGGGCTGGAACACCTCTCCTAAAAAGAAAGGCTGAGAGAGTTGGGGTAGTTTAGCCTGGAGAAGAGAAGGCTCTGTGGAGACCTTATTGTGGCCTTTCAATACTTAAAGGGGGCTTACAAGAAAGATGGAGAGAGGCATTTTACCAAGGCCTGTAGTGACAGGACAAGGGGCAATGGTTTTAAACTGAAAGAGGGTAGATTTAGATTGGACATAAGGAAGAAATTTTTTATGATGAGGGTGGTGAGACACTGGAACAGGTTGCCCTGGGAAGTTGTGGATGCCCCATCATTGGAAGTGTTCAAGATCAGGATGGATGGGGCTTTGAGCAACCTGATCTAGTGAAAGACATCCCTGCCCACGGCAGGGGGATTGGTCTGGATGGTCTTTAAAAGTCCCTTCTGTCCCAAATCTATGGCTTCTATTTCTATGATTCTAGAAATACTGTATCCAGTTTTGGACTCCCCAGTACACGAAACTGGGGTGCATTCAGTGAAGAGCCACCAGAGTGGTTGGGGCTGAAGCACTTGGCCTGTGAGAAGACACTGAGGACCAGGGCTTGTTCAGCCTGGAGAAGTGGTGGCTTCAGGGACACCTAACAGCAGCCCCCAGTGCCTGTGGGGAGGTGAGCAAGGAGATGGAGCTTTGTTCTTCACAGCGGTGCATGGTGGGATGAGAAGAGACAACAGGTGCAAACTGAAAAAGACTGGACATAAAAAAGAATTTTTTCCACATGAGGACAGTTGGGCAGGGAAGCAGGCTGCCCAGGGAGGTTGTGCTATCTCCATTCTTGGAGGTGGTCAAGACTTGACTGGACACAACACTGAGCAACCTGGTCTGACCTCAGTGAGTAGGAGGTTAGACTGGAGACTTACTGAGGTCCCTTCCAGCCTGAATTATCCTGTGCATTTATGATCTATGTCTCTGTTAGTCACCTTGGGCTCCCTTTGTGATTAACAACACTTCTAGGAAGTGATTAATTTGACCTATTTATTATGAGTATTTATTTTAACTGAGAGGAATGGTGCCATACAACTTGCCTGTTTCTTCACGATGAAGATAGTCCAGACAGCTAACTCAGATCTAATTATCAACATGTTAAGTGTCCAAAATTAGGTCAGGTGGATCCTATCCTGGGTGTTTGTGCTCCCTGAAGGGCCCAGTTGGATACCAGGGAGGGAAAGGAAGAAGTTTTTTCTGTACAGCATCATAGCAGTTACACTTGCCCCAAAGGAAAGATAACTGAAATCTGGACTGTACTGCCCAAATTCTTGTTTTTTTTATCCAAAACCTCATTGTTACCAGACTAATAAATGTGTAGAGTATGGATTTTTCCATCTCTCTCTTCATTCTCTCTTTTCTTGCCCAATTCTCTCTCTGGCCCCTTACGCCTTGCACGGGGCTGTGCCCTCTGCCCTCTGCCCTGTGCTCTCTCCTCCATGGAGCCGTGGCTTCTTCCTGAACAAACTGCAGGGCCAGCTCTCCTTGTTCCTCAGGAAATGGTCCAGCTGCTACTAAGCCTATTACTAGCTCCTCTCGACACCAGAAAAATTATAAATAGCTCATTTAGATGCTTTGATTTGTGGCAAAGGGACACATTCTGATTTTTAAATTGAATTGTTTAAAAACACCTTTCTTCATGTAATTTGTAAATAAGCTATAGAACTAACGTTCATGCTACCACAGCATCTTGCCCCTTTTACCAGTGTAACAGTAACTCTGACATAATCTGTTTATACATACATTTTCTAGCTGTATGTATAGACACAAAAAACATTGCCATGTTTATTTATGTTACTAATAACATGTTGGCAACAAACAATACAATTAAGTACATCAATAAATGATCATAGGGATAATACTGTTGATTTTTCCCTTGAATACTCTATTCAGGTTATCTGTGTGAAAAAGTTCAGTAGTTTTCAATCCATTTCAATATGTGGATCTCCTATACAGGAGAAAAATACCCGAAAGTTAAGCTTGCTAGAAGCACCCTTGCTGTTCTTGGCTATTTTTATTACAAATAGTCCAGAAATCCCATGGTGTGACAATATCACTCCGATTTCCAGACTTTTCAAAACTATGTCTTTAGCTTAATTATAACCATGGTTTTTCATGCCTCGTTAGTGTTCTGTGCTTTATGACCTTTGGCTTGTTTTTCATGTATATTCATTATACCAAGACACTTTAAGTTGCTTTTCTTCTATCACTTTGCATGTTAGTACCCTTTCCCTTTGTGATTCAAGCAACAACATCTTTGCTCATATAATTCAAAGCAAGAATTTGAAAGCGTAGGTGTTCCTGACACAACTCTTGCTTCTACATCGTGTATTTTGTCTTCAAACATTAGCGCCCCAAGGCACATGTGTGATTGAGCCTTGGGAATGTGTATTTCCTTTTGAAGTTTGTTTGCATTGCTAATTCACAACAGGGTGCAAAGTTAAGATTTCTGAGCACAGAAATATGGACTGATTACCATTCTTTTATTTTCGGCATCTCATCCATAGACATGTAAATTTTGTTTCCATAATTATTGCAAACTGTAGACTTCGTACATATTGACAGATTAATTTTGTACTAGACTATTACAGAAAACTCTTAAGAGACTGGTTTGCATCTATTTTGCTAACCTATTATAAGGAAAATACATCTTATATAACAAAATTGGTAAAAGATAATATCTACTGAAATAATGTTTGTTGGTATATACAATGTAGATTAAATGAAAAATATTGGATTAAAAGGTGACTCCTGTGACTTCATAGAAATTAAGTGGGTGATTAACTTCAAGAATACAAGTAGTCCTACTACATGTCTCAGATTTAGCTAGTTTGAGTATTCGCATTGCTTTAAACACTAGTTACATACCCAGTCCTACTGCCAATGGGAACTGAGAAGCCTCAGCACCTTTCAAGATGTGTTCAGCTCTCCTTAGGGTTAGGATGTTACTTGGACTCACATGTGTATGTCTCTAGAATGAGAGTGTATTTTGTCCTGGATTAGGTTGCAAGGGATAGGAGTTGTTTGCTTGGACCCATTCTTTTTATGATTAAGAAAAGGAACAGAAAGATAAAGCTAGGAAAGAATTGTTTGAAAACACTGTCCTGGTTTTGGCTGGGATAGAGTTAATTTTCTTCCTAGTAGCTGGTACAGTGCTGTGGTTTGGATTTAGCATGAGAATAATGTGATAACACACCGATGTTTTAGTTATTGCTAAGCAGTGTTTATACTAAGTCAAGGACTTTTCAGCTTCCCATACTCTGCCAGTGAGGAGGTGCACGAGAAGCTGGGAGGGGGCACAGCCAGGACAGCTGACCCAAACTGGCCGAAGGGGTATTCCATACCATATGGCGTCATGCTCAGTATATAAGCTGGGGGGAGTTGGCCGGGGGGCAGCGATCGCTGCTCGGGGACTGGCTGGGCATCAGTCGGTTGGCCAGAGGGCAGCGACCGCTGCTCAGGTACTGGCTGGGCATCGGTCAGCGGGCAGTGAGCGGTTGCATCACTTGGGGTTTGTTCCCCTCTCTCTCGTCGTTTTACTTTCATTACAATTTACTATTATTACTATTTTAAGTATTAAACTGTTCTTATCTCAACCCATGGGTTTTCTTACTTTTGCTCTTCCAATTCTCTCCCCCATCCCACGGGGCTGGGGGGGAGGCTGAGCGAGCGGCTGCGTGGTGCTCAGTTGCCGACTGGGGTTAAACCACGACAAACACGAGTGTAAACATAAACCGCCCCCCCCAGGTCTTTAACAACTGAGGAGATAAAATTATGTCTCAGATACCCATCCAAATAACGTTGCTTTCCTTTTCACTTTGTACAAATGCTCTCCTTCAAAAGTCGAATTGTCCTATTTTTTTGGTCTTCAGTCTTGGAAACACTTATGTATGTTCTTACATTTCAGACATCTCAATAGAAATGGCATAAAAAGTACTGTTCCCATGTAAATTTTACACTTGGGAAAACATACGCAGGATAAGTCTTGATGAAGAATTACGTGAAAGAATATTTGAGCTATATTTTACAAATTTCCCTCCTACCTGCTTCACTCAATACCCATGCTTTACTATATGTCAGAAGAACTTCTATATCGTCATAGATCTGTCGTAGAAAGCAAACAATGTTCAAATTACCTTTTTTATTATTGTTACTTGGCAACATTAATGCTATCACTGTTGCAAGGTCTTATTTGGAACATCTGCTGTACACAAGAGTCTTTCTGTACTAACATGCTTTAGTTATTTGCCTGAAGACCACTGCAGAAGAGTCACATTGTCTTTGCAGGAACCATATTTATCACTCAGCAAAATTAATTGCCATTATGTCTCCAGAATTTTTCTTTCAGATATTGACGCTTGACCATGAGTGGCCTAGGACAGATCTTGCTAGCCTAGGTTTATATTTTTTCATGCTGGTATTGTCATAATTACCCATTTAGGATTCAAAGACTTCTCTTCTTCCTTTACATTTTTCCTACAACTGTAGTAGGTTAAATAACTGTATTTCCAGTAGACATTCACAAAAAAACCTGTCAGGATTTACGGCAAATACTATAAGCTCAGTCTTCTGTTGTCTTTATTAATGATTTTTACTGAAGTCAGTCCAGTGATTAATTTGTGCTATCTCTAGATACGGAACTCTTCAGCTTCTCTTTCCACTAAATTGAACCAGTCAGTACTTTTGTGGATATATGCGGAACAATCACCTAGTTGAATGGCAAAAACAAAACTAAAGAGTATTAAAATGTACTCTCATACAAGCCTTCCATATTTTTCATTAAAAGCCTGATTGGTAAAACTGGTAGTTATGTCCTTAGTCATTAAAGCAGATATTGCTCAAATATGGAAGCAATTACTCCTATTCAGTTGCTTATCCCTCCCCTGCAAAATATATGCTGTGATAAAACAGAAAGTGACTGTTGATCAGGACACTATCACTTCAAGTCCTATGACAATTTGAGAGATGAGGGATGTTTAGAAACATGGATTTCTCCTGATTTATATGGAAACGCTCACTAGACAGTAAGCTGGAGCGCCTAGCCAGATTTTATTTTTTATAGCTATGAATAATAAAAAAAACATACTAGATTCTTGCTTGTTTCATTTTTTAGAAAAAACAGGATTTTGATAATGACTGTGATTTTTACTTATCATTTCCATTACAATGTTCTAATAACATTTTCAATTTTGGTTTTTTGATGTTGCCCAGATAAAAAAAAAAAAGAAAATTAATATTGTGGGTATATGAGAACATGTAACCATTCTATGCACCTATTTGTAATGCCTCTCTACTTTGCCAGGTGTTACTCCTTTTGCAATTATGTTACTGATGCCACAAAAGCATTTTGAATATTACAGGGTTTCAAATGGAGTTTGGAGTCTCAAAATCAATGATGTGCAGCCCTTTGCACAGCCCAAACGTGAAGAATTCTAGATGAAAAAATGAGAATCAAGATTTCAGTAGTTCCTATATACATGAAATATCCTTATTAGTCTGACTGACCATGGTATAGTCTATAAGGAAGTTTTCGGTATAAACATTAAACATTTATATGCTTTGGGAAAAATAATCTCTGGTTCACTTCTGCTTACTGCACTGGCATAATAAAAGGATGGATTTTACCCTGCATGTCATCTCAGGGGAAAGGGGAAAAAAAAAAAAAAAAGAAAAAGACCAAAAGCCTCTCTGAAGAACAGAGAAAAATATACTAAATATTTTCCAGCTCCTTTTTCTATCTGTGTTTGCACAGCTGATGTATTGAGGCAACTCAACTGGAGATGTAAGCACAATAGGCAGCCACGCTAATAATTCTACCAGATGTTTAAAAGCTTCTCCTCAAAGTTCTGCTCAGATTTTTTTTTTTCTTTGTCTGATGGATCCTAAGGCTTGCTGCACTCTCAATAGGGAGCAGTGTCTTTTTACTTACTTATGGAGGAAACTTAAGCCTTAATCTTAGCTTTTGTTGCCATTTGGCTGCTCTCTTTTACAGTATTTTAGGACTGAAAAATATAGTTTCAAGATCTCATGTGTAGATAATTCCCTCCTTAAATTGATACCAGAAAAAGCAGACAGCTCTGACAAAATAGACTCTTTTTTTTTTTTTTAAATAGCAAATCAGGAGGAATAGGAGCTCCTTTTATGAATTTTTGTGGTCTTCATCCAAATGGAAGATAAGAAAACTTTTTAATTAAATTTTAAACTAAAATGATTGAACTCAGTTTGAGTCAGCTTTCAGATTATAATTGTCAGTTATGGGAGAGTTAGACATGTCCTCATTGCCACTTTCTGTGGCATACTGTACCACGGTACACTTAAATATAGGTAGACCGCTGTTTTCTTTCTCAGACTTTCTAAATACTAAAAGGAGCAATCTCAAAACAATCTGAGGTCTGAGAGAGTATTGTTTTCTTAAAACATGTGATTAGACTCTGACCCAACTCTTTAATGCCAATTAAATCTGGGAATTTTCCTGTCCCCAAGTTTCCTCTCATATAATCCTGACGGCAGCTCTCTTTTGACTGGTCCTTCTGTCCTCACATGACATGGCCCCCATCAGTACATCTCATACCACCCACTTGTGCTGGTCATTGACTGAGATAATTGAGGAACTAAGGATACATTTCTGCTTACCAGTGAAACCTAGCAATTCACAAAGGTAACTTTGTAAGAGATCTCTTTGGAAAGTTCATGACGTTTTGTCTTTCAAACCAAATAACTGTATGTTTATTTTTGCTAGAAAGCTTAAACGGGCATGAAGAGATGCAAATACTTGGCTGACTGATCTTTCTTCCTTTTTATATAGCTTCGGTCTTACCGTGGACATCTTTAATTTTTAACTTTTAAATCAGCATTGTGATCTATTTTTCCTTTCCTTTATTGATTTACTACATTGTGAAAGACCCCAAGTTTCAATTGCTGCGTGACAGAGAACAGAAAAAATCATAAACCCATGGAAAATAAGGTGGGGAGTGGCTCCCAGGAACTACGTATAACAGCGTTTTTCACCATTGTTACTTATTTCCACCAGAAGCAATCACACTGACGTCAGTGGACTACTCAGAGTAAGATCTCGTTTAATACAAGTAAGAGGATCACAGTCTGGCTGCCTAAAAAGTACAGTACAAGGAACAGGACTGAATCTCCAAAGCACTGCACCAGTCCATGTCTAACTTTCACAGGTTAATGTGTAACTCCGTATCTAAGAAAGTGAGGTGGTGAAAAGCTGGAAAGAACATCCTAGTCTAGTGGGAAAGATATAATGGAAGCTGTTTTCTCACTGACATTAGTAAAGAAACTAAGTGGCTTAGGCTAATCTTTTCCAAACAGGAACAGTAAAAGAGTAAAAGAAAAAAACAAAAACAAGAGGCCTTGTTTTTAGAAATGCTGAGCACCTAGGAGTGCTTACTAGCCATGCCTGTGCTAGCAATTTAAAAACACTGGGGAGAATCCTCAGGCACTGTAATTTAATGCTTTATATCATTAAACTGCAAGTGTGATCCCTTGGAGAAGCCTGGGCTTTGCCCAGCTTTCTAACAGTTCCCAGGCATGGTTTGGGTAATAGCACGGGTAAGAGACTGTTCCCAATAGGCCATTTATGCCAGGCCACCCTGTCCTGGAGAGCCTAGTCGCGTAGGCGGGGAGGTGGGGGCTGCTCCGTGCCAATTGCCTTTAGTGCCAGAGAACAGTCCTTGGTACATTTGATTTCTTAATATAGACCAGCCGGCTGATGTGGAAATTCCCAGATGCCTGACAATTCAGAAAGTCCGGTTGCTTAAGTTGAATGTATGGATTTAGGGCCTAATTATAGACCTGTTTTTAAAAAGATGTTGGCCTGAATAACTGAGCAAGTACAGGGCAAAGAGTTCTTCCTTAATGCCGGAGGAAACTTGATGGCTAGGAGACACGCCAGCTGCCAGCTGGATCGCTCCCTCCGAGCACTGTACTGGCTTTCCCCTCCTCTGGCTGCGCAGTAAGTGCCCAGAAATGCTCCTTCCATTGCCCATTTGTACATAATTTATGCAGACGGAAAGACCTAGGTTATCACTGGCAAACAGTTGTGACAAAAGTAGCAGCACGATTGACTTGACTTCGTTTTCTTATATTCCTTTACCCTCTTTGTCACAGTACTGCATTTTCAAGCAGATTATGTCTAAAAACTAGTTGGTGAACTAACAACCTTCAGGCTTCAAATATGTAAAATAAATCCTCATGTTCGATCTTCAAAGATGGAAAAACAACCACTGCCCAGATTTTGCTCCTTGAAGTGCACAACTTCTTTTGGCTTTAATGAACCGTGAAAATATCAACGGGATAACTTGCACCTAAGTACTTCACTGTTCATAAATCCTCAGATTGCTTTCATAAGATAAACAGTTGTACCAGTATCGTACAGCATTGCATCACACACTTCTACTTTAATTTTTCGGTCGGTACAACTGTCTCAAATGTTTAGTTCTGTTAAAGAACACATTCTTCAGCAGTCACTGCGGGGTGACGATCATTTAAAAACCCACAGTGGAAAAACGTGCAGGGAAAGTGAAAGAATTAGCCTGTTTGTTTCCTAGGAAAATGACACTTGAGTGTGTCCTTCCTTTTGAACCTATTTACTATTTCAAGGTATTCTGGAAGAAGGGATGGAAAATTCAAATGACAATTATGTTGTTATAAAGGTAATGGAAAAAAAATCACTAACAAACATAAATTGCTACTTTATTTTATAATATATTGAATTGTCTTTCTTACTCAAAGGTTCCATCCATAGGAAACAAAACTTTTAAGAATCTTTTATATAAGAGATAGATAGTCTGTCGCAATTAATTTTTGGAGCTAAAATTATCTGAAGAATAATTATAAGCATTCCATCTGTGCACCCAGGCCCTAATTTACTCTGTCCCCAAATAATTCTCAATTAATGCTTGTAGGTATTTAAATTGCTTTAACTTATTCCTTTTTCTTAATCCAATTCCATACCTTATGTATCTCCTATCATAACCAAATTACTAGCATATCTAAAAAGACGGTAGAACTCTTCTGTAGTTGTGATATTCTGAAAATTTTACCTTCTATTAAACCATTTTTTCAGTAGTGATTTTAAAGAGGATAGAGTATATCCCAGAGTACTCATGAACTGTTACAAAACTGAAGAGACATTTCCCTCCCTACCTAGATAGTATTTTTTTCAGTTCCAAGCATCTAATTTTATCATTCAAATGTTTGAGATAACAAATTTTTCAGCAAAACCCAAGACTGTTTTACAGAATGTCATGATGTTCATTTTTTTTTCAGAGTTGATAAAATCAATATATTTAATAGTATTTTCCATGTTTTTCTTGAGTAGCTGACAAATGTAAAATACTTGATCCCCCAGGGGTACCTTTATTCTAAATCCCGTATCGATGTTCCCTTCTCATTTCCTTTGATTTTGGGATAATGTAATAGAGATGGCATTAATGGTAGAGATGCCATGATAATCTTTCAGTTTAATCTCGTCATGCTTTCTCATAATTTGGTATGTGTTAATGTTCATCTGTTCCACTGAGATATTTCCAGACTACTAAGCCTAGCTTGTAAAGTCTTTGTGTTATCATCTTATGTGTTTAATAATTAATCAAGAGATTTACCAGTATCTGTCATCTTGCTGTTCCCAAGCAATCTAGTTTCCTCTTCAGTTTCTTTTAAAAATTATTTCTCCCATATTTGCTTCCAGAAGTTGTTTGCTTTTAAGATAATTAAGAAGTGTACTCAAATCTTCCCTCAATTGTTCTATAACTGTATTATTTGAAACGAAAAGATGCCCATTTTTGTTCTTCATCAGAACCTCTTCTCCAGTTCAGTGGTAACATCTTCCCATATTCCTTTTGCCCTGCTCCACCTCCTTCAGAGAGCTACATATGCAGTGCTTTTACCACCAACTCTTAACTGGCTCTTTCAATACCAGACCTAGGAGGTCTGAAAAAGAGAAGACCCAAGAGGAAGATGACAGCAGCCTACACAAGTAGGGTGGGCAGTGTGAATAGAGATCAATTGCTCATTGCCTTTTCAAGAAAAATAAATAAGGGGTCTCAAATAAAGGTGGTGGGTGACAGATAACAAAACAGAAAAGGAAATACTTCTTCACACAATGTAGAATTCTTGGCCATGTGGCACCGGAATATTAAAATGTCACAAGAGTTCAAAAAGCAATGAAAAAATTTATTGAAGAAAAGCCTGCCGGGGACTGTTGGATACAAAGATGGTGCATGTGGTTTTTAAGCCACAGGTTGCTGGGAGCTGGGCAAATACTCTGGGGATGTGTCACTATATGCTGTCCTCCACAAGCACTATATGCTTGTGCTCTTCTCTGCAGATCTACTACAGGCAGCTTTTGGGAGCAAGATCCTGAGGGAGTGGGACATTTTGTACGACCTAGAGGCCAAGGCTGTCCTTGGCCTCTCTTCTGCCTTATCACGCTTTTAGAGATTTTGTTTCCGAAGACATATGATCTTTGAGGCACATCAATTCTTAGTTGCTCTTTTCCAGTCTTTATCTAAACTCTGTTCATATCATTCCTGTTGCCATATTATCTGATGGCCTCCTTGTTTGCATCAAGATCAGCCATAACATTCACACAGTTTTAAAATCCACAAGCCTGTTTTATTAATATTATCTGATATGCCTATCTTTATTTGGATTCCTCCAAAACACTGTATTTTATGAGCAACTCAGCTATTTTTTTCCATTCTTTATTGTGCCAAGGGTTTTTTTCGCTGCCTTTCAGTGCTTCACAGCTTCACAGTCGGCTTCCCTTATCAGTATTCTGACAGACGAAAGTTAAATGACCACCAGCTGGCATCACAATTTTTCAAAGCATCTTCTGAACTTACCATTTTGCATATGTAAAGCGTATCTATAAGTTCTACATATCTAATATAGAAAAGAAGTCAATATGAGTAATGCAAGCTAAGGATGTTCCTTAAATATGAAATGGTTGAGAGGTAGAGGCTATTAGGCTTGTGTAATTACTGTCCATAGCCTTTACTTTTCATTAATACTTGATTGGAACCCAGTCAGATTCCAGGAAGGAATATTATAGGGCCAAATTTTATTATCCAACAAATCCCAGGAAAAAAGATACTTTGCAATGGAGCAAGATAATGGCTAGGGCAAGAGAATCTGACAGCTCGAGTCCTGGACATTCTCAGTATTTGTGATCTCTTGCTATATCTCCTCTAAAGTTTACCATTTATTTGATTTATAAAATATGTGTGGAAGTAGTGATGTGATTTTCATGGTGGTGCAAGAATAGAAAATAGGCAAGACCTGTGGGAGGGAGATTTTTATTTACTAGATCACTGCTAGAACTGGGAAAAAGGCAAGCTCTGAGGCATAAAAGTCTTTTTTCAGGATACTATCACTCCCTACATATCTTTCCTCCTTTATGTAACATCTGCATAATTTAAAATGATTCATTATTTGCCTGGGCATTTTTTGTAATAGCAGATTATTAATGGAAATAGTTATGAATCTATACAGTATTTTACTCATCTGCTGGGCCTTTGTTGTCAGCCTGTTGCTCTTTCATTTCCTAATCTTTTGTTTCTGTGATAATTTAAGCCAGTTTGTCCACTCTTAATTTTTGAGAACTTTAAAAAAAAAAAAAGTATCTCAGAAAAATAATTTTACCTATTAAAAAATTAATTGCTACTGTAAGCTCCTTCTTCATGTCATAAGAGGCTGCTGTGTGGGCTTCCTGAGCTGGGTGGGGAGAAGGAAGAGAATTAGACAGAAAAGATACAAAAGGTTGGTTCAGTTGCCTCAACTTTCAGTGGCCATTTCAAAGGCTCTCAGGTTTCTCAGCTAGATGCCATCTGACACCTCAAAAAGCTGAGGTATCCACTAGGTTCTGCCAGCCCTATTAGGATGCCTTGAGTATCCTAGGGCATTTCAGATGACCCTCACTTATCGAGTCTCAAATGATGGAAAAAGCGTGGGTTTTTTTGTTTGTTTGTTTGTTTGTTTGTTTGAATCTAGCATTTCCAGTTGATTTGGTAAGTTGTGTAGTACAACTATAATGTGAAGGGAGACAACAAAAGGAAATAATTGCAGTAATCCAACCTTACTTTCCCATGAACCGGGGCAAGCCTAATAACTGTCATAAATTAATAGTGTCTTACGGCTATGCTTTCTTAAATTCCAGTGGTCTGTGTTCTGATTCATGGGGTATCTACTGTATTCCAGGAAATAACTAAAAAAAGTTTTGGTGCAATATAGCAGCTTGATGACACCTGAGAATTTATTTCAGAGGGATTTACGAATCCTGTTTTTATAGCTGCTTCATGCCTTTAGGCATATCAAAACAGTTAGGGACATGCAAAGTATCTGGCCCTTACAGTTCAAAGATGTTTATTTTAGCCTTGCTTATTTTAACCTTAGGAAGTTCTACTATTGTGGCACTAACTGTTGTTGCAAAAGGCACTATTATCTTATTCTAGGCTCATTTAAAAAGAAATAATAGTGATTCACTGAATGAATTATTCATACTTGGCTGAAGTGACAACATGTTATTGTAACAAGATACAGGAAAATATAAAATTGTATTTGTTCTTTAGCTTTGGACACAATGGTATTTTTTAAAAAATCAAATACTAATGTGTACTTTGGCACAAGATCTTTAACATTTGTGCCTCCCTCTGATAAAAGGTGATGCAAAGCTTTCATCCAGCCTCTGTGCAGACAAGGACACTGCTTCAGGGGAATGCCAGACAATATAGTAGCTCTTCTGTAGTAGCCAGGGAAAACATACTTCGCCTTACAGTTAGCTGCTAAGTAACCTTGTTTTTATCCTCTTTCCTTTTTCAATACCAAATTCTGCTCTCATTGAGGTGAATGAGAGCTTTTGCAGGAAATTTGCTTTTGTTCCATAGAAATTTACGGGAAGGAAATGGTCCTTCAGGAAGAGTTCATTCCTGTGCCTTCATGAATTTTCTATAGCAAGGTTCACAGCAATAGCATTTCCACTCCATTTACCTGCAATTCAGAAACAACCTTAAACTCTTATTGCTATCAGCTATGTATATGTGTGTTTAGCTGTCTAAAAGTGAAGACAGACATTTAAGATCTTCCTATGGCCTTAGAAGACTAGCTTTATGTGCTTTCATAACCCCCCCAAACTTCTATTTATGTCTTTTTGTACCCATTGCCACTCTCTTGATGAAATACCTGGTGCTGAGGTGCTGCACATCAGATGCCTCTTCAGTTTTGCTCTCATAAAGGGAAACTGGACAGTTTGTATCATTGTCTGTGTGTTACTATGAGAGAAAATTAGATTACACCTTGAACTTTGAAGCAAAAAAGAGAAAGCTGAGGCAGGTTTTACATTCTACAAGAGATATTGAGTCACGGAGGGATTATTCAAAAATCACAAGCAGTTGTTACTTTGCTTGCTTCGTTTTGTGAAAATAGGAGGGAGCAGTTGTGGTTCTGCAACTTTTATCATTTAAAAAGAGCCTGACCTCAGTGCCGGGGAAGATTATGGAGCAGTTCATCTTGAGGGCGCTCACAAGGCAGGTGCGGGACAACCAGGGGATCAGTCCCAGCCAGCACGGGTTCATGAAAGGCAGGTCCTGCTTGCCCAACCTGATCTCCTTCTATGACCAGGTGACCCGCCTAGTGGATGAGGGAAAGGCTGTGGATGTGGTCTACCTGGACTTCAGTAAGGCCTTTGACACCGTCTCCCACAGCATTCTCCTCGAGAAGCTGGTGGCTCACGGCTTAGACAGGTGTACTCTGCGCTGGGTCAAAAACTGGCTGGACGGCCGGGCCCAGAGAGTTGTGGTAAATGGAGTTCCATCCAGTTGGCGGCCGGTCACGAGCGGTGTTCCCCAGGGCTCAGTATTGGGGCCAGTTCTGGTCAATATCTTTATCAATGATCTGGATGAGGGGATCGAGTTCACCCTCAGTAAGTTTGCAGATGACACCAAGTTGGGCGGCAGTGTTGATCTGCTCGAGGGTAGGAAGGCTCTGCAGAGGGACCTGGACAGGCTGGATCGATGGGCCGAGGCCAACTGGATGAGATTCAACAAGGCCAAGTGCCGGGTCCTGCACTTGGGCCACAACAACCCCATGCAGCGCTACAGGCTTGGGGAAGAGTGTCTGGAAAGCTGCCTGGCGGAAAAGGACCTGGGGGTGCTGGTCGACAGCCAGCTGAACATGAGCCGGCAGTGTGCCCAGGCGGCCAAGAAGGCCAGTGGCATCCTGGCCTGTATCAGAAATAGCGTGGCCAGCAGGAGGAGGTAAGTGATCGTCCCCCCGTACTCGGCCCTGATGAGGCCACACCTCGAATACTGTGTTCAGTTTTGGGCCCCTCACTACGAGAAGGACGTTGAGATGTTGGAGCATGTCCAGAGCAGGGCAACGAGGCTGGTGAGGGGTCTGGAGCACAAGTCTTATGAGGAGCGGCTGAGGGAGCTGGGGTTGTTTAGCCTGGAGAAAAGGAGGCTGAGGGGAGACCTCATCGCTCTCTACAACTACCTGAAAGGAGGTTGTAGCGAGGTGGGTGTTGGTCTCTTCTCCCAAATAACTGGCGAAAGGACGAGAGGAAATGGCCTCAAGTTGCGCCAGGGGAGGTTTAGATTGGATGTGAGGAAAAATTTCTTTACTGAAAGAGTAGTTAAACATTGGAAGAGGCTGGCCAGGGGAGTGGTTGAGTCACCATCCCTGGAAGTATTTAAAAGATGGGTAGATGAGGTGCTTAGGGACATGGTTTAGTGGGCATGGTGGTGTTGGGTTGACGGTTGGACTCGATGACCTTGGAGGTCTCTTCCAACCTTAATGATTCTATGATTTTCTTGGTTGTTGTGGACATAAATCAATCACAGATTTGGAGGCAGGTATTCCAAATCTTGAACTCTGCATGACATTCAATACAAAGTCAACATACAGTGGTTAATTTTTCTGAAGAACCAAGTCTGAGCACTTGCCTATGAATATTCCAGCTGTGGTGTACATAGTGCACATTTTTAAGACATATTCTAGTTAGCAATGTCTGTTGGGATTGTGCTTGTGTCCTGAATATTGCCAGACTTCTGTACTGAAGACACGAAGAATGAAAGAAGCCTAATCACCGCTTAGTGGGTTTTTATCCTATTCATGCTGTTGGGAAGTAAGCCTGTCACTTAGTATTGGGGCCATCGATAGACTCTGACTCATTGACATTTTTGCCCTAGTCATATCTTTTTGAATAGAAGTCTTCTTTTTTTTCCTTGGTATAGGTATTTAATCTAAGTCTTGCAGATTTAAGAGCTCTTATAGCATGGCTGTGAGATGATGATCACATAAACCAATTTTAATGTGGTTTAGAAACACAGGCACTAAATATAATTACTTGCCTTTAGTGGCAACAGTACTAATAGTGAAATGAATTAGAAACTTGATCTATTGGATATATTAATTTGCCAGCTAGATTTGGAAAAAAGTATTATAAGAGAGTGTGGTATCAGCCTCTTTATCCTAAAACATAGAGGATACCAGCACTGATTTCCTGAATACTGTCTGATTCACTATTACTCTGACACATGAATCACTACATTTTTCAGTAATAAATGTCAGGTATAACGTTTAGAAACAGCAGAGTAACAAGTTACAGCAAAGATCCATACTGCTTTTTCCTTTGCTAAATCTGAACTTTGCATCAGTTATCTCTACCGTGGTGGTAAGTAGCCTTCTCAGAATTAGTAGAGGCTAACTCTGTGACATATCCCTAAACTCCCATTACAAAAATCTCTTTCTCCTACTTAAACGGTTCTCTTGTTTCTCTGATTCAGAAGAAAGCCTGAAAAGCTGCCTTTTTTCCTCTCTCAGCTCTGTTCTTACGGGCATCTGGTTCAGATGGAGTTAAGGGTCTTCTAGTTCATTCAAACATCTGGTACTATAAATATTCATGCCTTCGTAGGATTCCAAATTTTTTGTGTCCATTGGCTTCTTTTTCTAAAAAATAGATGAGGAGTTTATATGAGGGGAGCTTTCCTCCATCTGAGTGCTTACTCAGAGTTATGACTGTATCTCCAAAAACTGCTGAAGGAGGAAGAAAATTGAGGTTATATAAAAGCAATAGAATAGCTACACTGAGTCAGGCGAAAAAACCCACAAACATTTAGACCATCATCCTCCCTCTGACACCGATCGACAACACATGACTCATTCGACAGCGCTAGCATGATTATACATTGATTTCCTCAATGCTTCATTACGCCTTGCCTAAAGTTAGCAGAGAAGCCCTTCTTACAGCCAACAGAGAGAATGGAGTAAACGTGGACTCCAGTTGAAACAGATTCTCCACCCTTGGAGATATCCAAAATTTGACTGGGCAAGGCCTGAGTAACGTGATCTAACTGGACCTGCTCTGAGCAGAGTTGGACTACCTGACCTCTGCATCTCCTTTCCAACCTACACGATTCTGTGACTTTACCCTTTCTATTTAGCATCCATCTATTGCTAATCCCTTGGTAGCAGAAAAACAAATCCTTCTCGCACTCATCTGGGATCTTTTCAGTTATGCAATGAGAATGTCAAAACACACATTCTGTAGCTTTTTGAAGGCACACAGGGTAAGCTAGATGCCTACCTATGAGCTAGATGCCCAAGCTCCCATTACAGTCAGCGGAAATCAAATCAATATAGTCAATCGTTGCACTAAATTTTATGAGTCTAGGTTGCCCACATTATTTACAAACTTGTTACTAATTTGCTGCATTTAAATTACAGCTTAGGTTGCCCCTGCCAATGCGGTGCACTACAATTTGTGCAGTTTATGAGGGTCACACATGTTTTACGCAGAACTGGGAATTTACTGCTAGTCTAATTAAAGTCTTGACAGTCTAATGCAACAATTATTATTACTCCAGGTACGATACTAACAATTATAGCTCAAATTATCCAAACATTACGGGTCATCCCAATAATGATACAGTGAAAACCAAAATACCTAAACTTTATAGTAATTGTCCCTTCTGCTATTATGCTCACCCTTCCACTGTCATTCTGGTGACACAGAGATCACGTCCTAAGATTGATGGCTTTTGTCTTGGGAGGAGGGTGTCATGGCAAGTAATCCATGGAAGAGGTATGATGTTGGGGGGTTCTTCCTCCTCTTTTCTGGAATTATGATGTTGGTGTTGATGGTTTCTTACTCCTTACTCTTGGGTCTGCTTAGTGTCATTATTATGTACTTGCTAACACAGTCCACTTGCTCCTTATTCATTGGTTCACAATCCCTTATTACATCCAAATCTACTATGTACGGTATGTTTTACATATATCAGATGCCTGTTCTTTGCTCTTTTCGTTACTTCTAAATTGTTTTACGCAGCTCTCAAGGCTGCATTCCTTTGGCAGCCAGTAACTGACTACTGCTGAGTTGTTTATGACCCAGGGGCCTCTGTTATCATCCTGTGTCTGCGCTTTCAAGGCTCCAGCTATCATCCTATGCCTGTAATTCTCCATACAGCATTTTTATTCTAGCATCGTAGATAGGTCACTATAGAAAGAAAAACTACATGTTGTGTCTACTACTTATAAAAATGTGTATTACAAGAAGCCTTACACCATTCAACTGTACAAAGCTAAGCAAAGGCTGAAACAAATCAGGTAACAGTCACCTGGTTATCAGACAACTGCTGTTACAGCTAAACAGGCTGTAACCCAACCTCCAGGCAGGTCAAGACAAGTCCAGGTGAATCCTGACATGTCCTAATGCCTATGTTGTCAGCTTAACACAGAGCCTGCAGCCTGCTACTCGTAATGGTAGCACTGTATACGCTGGGTTGTAAGGCTGAAGAGTCTGAAGAGCTATTCAGCTCACCCTGTAACAGATGCTGCCATTTGAAGAGCCCAGCCCTGCTTATAGTGTCCTGAATGTGTTTTGAATCCTGGCGATGCATTCCTTGATCTTCAAGGAGAGTGAATTACTAACATTTTCTTTACCTAGTTCTGATAGGGCTAAGATCAAATGTTTCTAAAAGTCACCCTGAAAAGCACATGCTTGGCAAAACTGTTTTGAAATACAAATACCATGGTCTTATCTACACATGCTTTACCTCTGTGAGAGCTCACACATCAGAACAACGGCTACGTTACACATTTGGAACCAGCTTTTCTATCATTCATAACTCTGATGTTGTCCGAACGAGCCCAAAAAATACCATGCTTCCTTCATGACTGGGACATTTGCCTCAGAGTAGAACTAATCGAGACCAGCATGTCCTCCCAAGTGGACGTTTGTGTGCTGAGTTGAACAACATTGTGTTGCTTGTTGACACCTGAGTTGCAGTCATATTCCTGTAGTACTTGCTGACTTGTCACTATATCTGCCACATGTGGATTCACTTTTGCTGGGATTCTTGCACAAGACCCAGATCTTCATCTCCCGTTGTAGATATCAGGAAAAAGTGTTGGAAAACACTATGAGGCCCGTTCAGCCTGCAATTCTGGGCTTCATTTCTGTTGAAACTTGGTATGGTATATAACAAAGGCTAGGAAATTTGATATGATGCATACCTGAGTCTGTCCTTCAAATGGAGTCGGGATATGGTCAATGGAAACAGGACCTAGGAAAGCAATCTTAGATCCATAAGTATAGGGAGCAATATAGGACTACATAGGGAGCAAAGGACTATTTCTTAGTTCCAGTCAAACTCTCTCAAAGTATCAGCCAGCATCTTAGGCAATACGGTTTCTCACATCTGTTGCTTTCTAAGTTTCCAAAGGTTCCTGCAAATCGTTTTTCACCTGTTTCTCCTCCTGTCTGGTGCCTTCTTTTCTGTCTGAGACATAACAATGCCTGCAGATTTTACAGAGGCTCCCGTTTTCAATTCCCACCCTCTTGCTGCTTATTATATATGTCAGCGCAAACAGCTTAATAGCAGTATTGTCAGCACATGGTTCGACACTTCTGGAAGCTCTCACTGCAGAGTATTCCAAATGACAAGGAAATAAGCTCACTTAATTCTGACTCAATGTACTTTTTCAGTTATAGACTTATGACTGGAACATGCCGTGGTCCTGATCCTCAGTCACTCATTCTCCTTTCTGAGATGGGCACCTGATTTTTTTTTTTTCTGTTAAGGCCACACTGCAGAACGAGCATGGTGGTTGATGCCCACAAGGTTTTCACCTCCAAGAGAACACGGCTGGCATGCGAACACGGTTCCAGAAGTGCAAGAGACTAATCTCTTATGCCTGGAATTAAACTCTTGAATATCCTTTCCCTCTTTTGTCTTTTCTCCCCTATTCTGTAACAAGCAAAATTAGCCCTTAAGTGGCCTTTTCCTCAACTTTCCATCCAGAAAGCGCTATTCAAATGAGATATCCTTAAAAAAAAAAAAAAAAAAAAAAAAGAGCTCCAACACTGAGATGAAGTACCTTCTGCTATTTTTCTGAGAAACATACCCTTATTAAAGATATATTCTGCACACCCTATGGGTCACCTGCCAGCTTCCTCATCTTGTGCGCTTCCTTTTTATGTATTAATTCATTTAGGAGCTCCTTGCATATCAATGCTGGACTCCTGCTGCCTTTGTTTGATCTCTTACTTGTTGGGATAGACCTTTCTTGAGCTTGGAGGAGGTGATCTTTGAGTATCAACCAGCTCTCCTGGACCCCTCTTCTTTCCAGGGTCATATCCCATGGGATTCTTCCAAGAAGATCTCTGAAGAGGTTCAAGTCTGACCTCCTGAAATGCAGGCTTGTGGTCCTGCTTTTTGCCCTGCTTCCTCCTCTTAAGATCCTCCTCCTCCTGGATCCTCCTGGATCCTGTGACTCCAGCGGTCACATGGCCACTGCAGCCAAGGCTGCCTCCAACTTTCATATCCCTGACCAGTTCTTCCTTGTCTGTAAGTATCAAGTCCAGGAGAGCACCTTTCCTTGTTGGCTCCTGGAGGCTGAGAGAGCTGGGATTGTTCAGCATGGAGAAGAGAAGGCTCAGGAGGATCCCACCCATGTGTATAAATACCTGAAGGGAGGGAATGAAGAAAAGGCAGCCAGACGCTTTTCAGTGGTGCCCAGTGACAGGACCAGAGGCATTTATCTTAGAATGAGATGAAGTGCATCATGAAAGTGCCTGTTTTTCTCCACTCACTATAAAAAATATCCAGATATCTAGATCTGATGCGGACATCTGTAACAGAAACTTCTAAATTTAGGTGAGCTAACTGCTCTGTAGTGGAATAAATCTGGGCAACACAGCTGACAAATATTTCAAGACAACTGTTCCTCCTTTTGTTTAGCTGAACTCGCATAACCATGTGCAGGATCAAACCCTTACTGAACTGCTGAGTTTAGAGCACTTCTGTACATTCCCAGCAGCATTTAAGACACTCAAACATAGCACTGTCTTTTTTGCCTCAAAACTGACGTGAATGCTGAAATGTCATGCCTGAAGCTATATACCTGTGCTGCACAACTGAACAAAAGCTAGCTTCAGTGGAAATTGTCATTGAAGATTATTTCTCAACATGCATTTTTACTTTCTGCCACTGCAGTCCTAGCGCAGCTCAGATGTTGATGGATACTTCCACTCAGATTCAGCAAACCAGGCATTTTTTCCAGAAAACTACATGCTTTTGAAAGCAAGAGTATGGAAAAGACTCAAGCAATTTTAATTACAGTTGTGACTATGTGTTTGTGTTTTACTAGTTCCTGAGGTGTGTCTGTATAAAATTTAGGCGACTGCCTCTAGCTGAAATAGTTCAGTGTATTCTGACAGTGGGATACATGTTGTTTGCCTGTTAACATGCTAGACCAGTGAAAAAGAACATTTTTCTCCATGTTTAACAAGCTACCTGTTGAGGTAAGCAGTCATATTCAGATAGTTTTAAGTGCCATCTAAGCTCATGTGTCTAGTTACTAGGTGAAAACTATGTATGTCAGAAATCCTCTAAAAGTCGTTTCAAGGGTTTTGCAAGACACAGAATGCTTACTCAACAGGAAGCTCAAGGCATGGGGCCTTAGAATTTAGGCTGAGTTAGTGTTGCAGCTGGCTAGGTCTGGTTGATGATATGGTGGTTAATGGCACGGTAATGCTCTATTTTTGTTTATATACTGACTTACATTCAAAGAAGATTAAGCTAGCATTACAAGGAGCCACTGTAGCAGCGCAGCGCTGTGTAGTTTCTAATGCAGTTGTATTACAAACACAGAATAAAAGGGTGGTTCCTAACCCAAGAGGTTTATAATTTCTGCAGAGATTTATTTTATATAGAAGAAAATCAATTTGGGCATAAAGCCTGCTCAAGAGCTGTATATATGGGAAACATATATAATGATGAACAGACTGAAAGTTATTTAGAACAAAACCATTATCGGTACTGTGCAGGACATCTGATTTGAATGATCAGCATCATCTTGATACTGGAAAGATCATTTTCACTTTATAGCTTTTACAAATAGATTTTGTGTGATAGAAGTCTAAGGAGAAATGCCAATACATTAGACTTACTGACCTAGCAGTAACTTACCGTGAATATACATACTCAGCTTCCCTCTGTTCCTATAGGACAGAGACCACGCATTGCAGTTAGTATTTTCAAGCAATACTGGCACTACGAGAGCGTGGAGTTACTTGTGTATCTATTACTTGGCCTTTCCTCTTCTGGTTGTGTAACGAAATGATTTTCAGATAACATCCAGGCCTTTACTGTTTAGGTTTTTTGCGCGCTTATTCTCATATAATTTCGTTCAAGATGTTTGAAAACAGAGACAATATTCACATCATTCACAGAAGGCCGAGAACCAATTTAAAAACAAAGTAGCTTTCATATTAATATTTCATATTAATGGCTGAACAAATATTTGAACCACCTTTTTCCTAAGGAATACACACTAAAACTGTTTTCTACTTAATCATACCATATTGATAGTACAAAAAATACAAGTATTGCCAAGATCAGAGTGGAAATGTCCTGTCCAAATAGGACTTCATAATAGCAATGGATTTCTTCTTGCAATATACCTCTGTATTGACTTTCAATGCACAAAGCATATTGCCATCTGTATTTTCTACCATTTCCTCCATTTTTCCCAACAGATCTCAAGGGTTTGGGGATTTTTATTTTTTTTTGTTCTTCGTTTTCTAACTGGAGGTATTTTTTCACATATTTCCCACATTCCTTCATAATTTGGCATATATTTACATTCTTTGTTCTGTATTTCTACTTTACTGTCATCGGTTTTATCGACTCTGCCTGACTTCTGCACATTCCATTCAACCCCATTTGTTAAATGGAAACTTCAAAGCCATATGGGGATTTTTTGGTTTGTTAAACATCGTTTATTTCCATAACAGCACATGTTGGCTGCTGTCAAGACTAGGTTTTTAACGTCAGATCTGTATCTGAAAAAAACACTGAAAAACTATACCGTGTAAATTTTAAAAAATTGTAATTACTTCTCGGTTTTGTTGTTTGGGGTTTTTTTAGGTAGTGTCCTCCACCGGTGTTTGTTACACACAAGTATTTAAATGATTGTATTTTATTACAAGGCATTTTCAAAAAATAGTTATAAACTCATAGATTTTAAAGAGACAAACTAGTTTTAAAGAGAGCAACCTCAGACTGGCACACGCTCAAGTGTTTACTGCTGTGATTCTTCTGCTTCGTACTGACTTCTCTCAAAGCACACACGCCTCTCTGAAGAGGTGGGACTTAGCAGATCCTTCTTACTCACTGTTAGACCCTCCTCTGCCATCTGTGTGAAACGCCGTCAGCCTTTGCATTCATTCTTCATAGCAACAGCCAGTTTGTGTCACATTGTGTGGAAATAAGACTTTTTAAGAAGAATCCGCTCTGCGAGACAAGCACACACTGCTTCAGCCTTTATTTATGGACTCCGTACCATTTCCTCTAGATTCATAGCTTACTGCACAAAACTGGCTTAAGCAATGATCTCTCAGCGGCAGCTCGCTACGCTCTTTTTCTCTGCAAAAACACCGAGCTATACTGAAGAAGCTGTACTGCTGCTAATGTGAGCACGGGCTCCCTGAATTTGGCTACCTTGCCTGAAGCGTAGCTGTGTCTGTTTGGCAGATAATGTTCCTTCATCTCTACGGTCTCCTGCTTTAACCGTGCTTGTGGCCAGCAAAGGTAATTAGCGTAGGTTGTAAGGGAGACAACAGAGACATAGGGGTCTGACCATGCTACCAGTTTAGACAAAGTACAGCGATGCACAGCTATGACGAGCTTGTCAGAATATACCTGAACCAGCTTAAAACTGTCTCTGTGACTAACAGGAAATAGCTGTGGCAGTATAGAGATCCGTGCAGACTGCAAAAGCCGTCCCAGACCAAGGCGAGTCTTTGAGATGTTTCCCACCCTGAGCTCTGTGTTGCAGTAATGACATTTAAAGCTGGTTCAGATATATCCGCATGGTATCTGGACGTATCCAAGGACCAGATTTGCAAGACTATACACATGTATATACACACTGAACAAAGATGACGACAATGTAATTGAAAATCTGTATTCAGCTGCGAAATCTTAAAAGTAGCCCAGTGTTCCTGTTAATGATGGCCTGTGTTGCCTAAAAAAAGAGAAGAAAAGATGAAGAAAACCAAGCCAACCTCCTGCTGTTTCTTTCTAAAAAATTCAGTCCCAGTGGTTTCTTTAAGCCAACTTCCTGCTTAAAGTAGCTATCTAAACCCATATAGAGACCAGAAATTTTGTGCAGTTTACATAACCAAGAACATGCAATTCAAACTAAATAGTTTCTAAACAGAGTTTGAAAACAGTGAGGAAAACAAATACAGTCAGTAAATTCACAGCCTGGTTTCAGGTCGGCCCATGAGTAAATTAGGTACGTTAATTTCATTGGATTTACATTTGGAAAAATCTATTTATTTCCCACTGACATTATCTGCATTAGAGGTCTGAAAACCAATGCTCAAGATGCAAAATGAAGCTACAAAACCCGAAATCTTATTTTTTTTGTTCAGTTTCTGGGTAGAAAAGTACAGCTTTTATTCTCCATTCTTTATATGGTACAGCAAGCAAAATAGGACAGTAAGCATAATGTTTACTTATAATAGTACAAAATTGTAGAATAATATCAATATGCAGTATTGGTTTTATGTATGTTTATTAAGATAAAATTAACCTAGTTCTGAAATCTACGTATTACGTAAGTTCCATCAGAAACCTTAAAAATTTGAATAGGCTTATACAGGTGTAGAAGTGTAAAGTCAAATACAGTGCTTTCTTATTTGCTGGCCATTGATTGAATAATGAACAAAAAACAAGTTTAAAATTGCTAACAGTGTTGTACTGCTTTGTGCAATTACCTTCAGACTTGTCTGAACTCAGATCACGTCCTTCAAGTCAACTTTTTGCAGAACTGAGCTTGCAACAGTTTTTACTACCAAGAAGATTATTTTCTTGGCTCGTTTTCGTGGTGGAGCAAAGTTTAAACTGTTGTAAACTTGCTGACTAACAGCAATTAAGTTTATTCTTTCTAAAACAAAACTGAAGCAGTATTTTCTTTTAAATATCATTTTGACACTATTTTGTTTACATGCTATTTAGAACACTATTTATGCTTCCTTAAATACAGATCTTTTACAACAAACAATTTACTGCAGGATCCAGAAAAGAGTGGTAACCATTACTGTCACTGTAGGCCCTTAAGGTTTAAGAAGGTCAAATTGAAAAAGTAAATCTTAGAACCAATATTGAAGTGTTTTAGTCAATATGACTTGTTCATCTAAGTAATAAAGTCCCAACAGTTCTGAAATACACATTTCTCACATTCAATATATTTTGTACAGGAGAGTAGAAGAGAGACATGGACATACTGGAGAGAGTCCAACAAAGGGCCATGAAGATGATGAAGGGACTGGAGCATCTCTCCTGTGAGGAAAGTCTCCGAGACCTGGGACTGTTCAGCCTGGAGAAGAGAAGGCTCAGAGGGGGATCTCATCAGCGTATATAAATACCTGAAGGGAGGGTGCAAAGAGGACGGAGCCAGGCTCTTTTCAGTGGTGCCCGGTGACAGGAGCAGAGGCAGTGGGCACACACAGAAACACAGGACCTTCCCTCTGAGCATCAGGAAACACTTTTATTTTTTTTTACTGTGAGACTGACAGAGCCCTGGCCCAGGTTGCCCAGAGAGGTTGTGGAGTCATCTCCATCCCTGGAAATATTCAAAAGCTGTCTGGACACGGTTCTGGGCAACGGGCTCTAGGGTGGCTCTGCTTGAGCAAGGGATGTTGGACCAGATGACCTCCAGAAGTCCCTTCCAACCTCAACTCTTCCATGGTTCTGTGATCTAAAGGTGCCTTAGTGCTTGCCGACTACTATTAATATTATGCCGTAGTCAAAACCTCTGGAACCAGACAGTTAAATTAAAATATACAGATAACACTATTTTGAAAATACAGAGATCTAACAGAAATGCATGACCTTCCTTTTTTAGCCTTCTACCAGTACAATGACATAGCCTCCTATCCAGTTACATAGCTTTAAAAAAGAGTTACAACGTTCCAGAAAGAATAAGAACTTAAAGATGGACATATTAAAGCCCAAATTCGTCACATCATCGGTTTTGAGGGTAAGTCCCACAAGTACACTGATAATATTCCTGAAGAAAAAGAAGCTGGGTCTCTCTATATCTTGTAAGTTGTATCACCCATCCAAAATTTGTCCCCAAGTGTGAAACTCCCTCCCCACACACACCTTTGCTACCTCTACTGAATCTACCCCTGCCTCTACTCTTTTCCCAAGCTACTGTGGAATATCTTCTAATTTCCTTATTAAAGACATTCTGGTTCTTGCCTACTGTTCTTTCTTCCCTTAAAAGAAGTGATTTGCACAAGTTTAAAAATGAAAGTTACATCTAAATCAATGCTTAAACAATTGTATTCTAACATTGACAGACTGAAATGCTATTTGGCAGCTATTAACTAGTGCCCAAGTTGGAGTTTATAGGACAGTGTATTCCGCGGAGCTGAGATACAAAGAAACACTTAAAAAACCCATGGAGGTCAGGTGACATTTTCAAATTTTCAGATCAACACCCCATCTCCGTTTTGTACACTTTTCAGGAAATGTCTTCCGGGGCTCAGATGTCACATGCAACACCTCAGAAAAAGTTTACTTTGGGAAAATTTGTTTCTAACAATATATAAGACATTACAAGTTAAACCTATTACATGAATGGTCCAAATTCCATTTCCCATGAAATCTGGTAATATAATTAAGAGATTTTCCTTCTATTTGGTAACAGAAGCACAGTGCAGTACTCTGTACAGACTTTTCTTAAACTCAACATGACCTTTACTAATAACTGTTCCTTTTAAGACAGAATAATTAAACATAGAAACTTTCATTATGTATAGAGGTAAAGAGGAAAAAGGAGGAAATCCTGTTAGGAAAATAATAACATTAATCCATTTCTAACCTATATTTCTCTGCCAACGTTGTTTCCTAACTGTTAGGGCTTTTGATGTGCAACAGAGTTCGCGTATGAGAAACATAACAAACACAACGAACAATAGAATAGGCCTGCACTTCCCAGACTTGTTTTGTTTGGTTACCTTTAGTAACCGCTGCATTAGCCAGATACGGGCTGCAAGCAAGGTCCTGGGCGCACGCACAAAGCCTCACGCTTCCATCCCCTCCTCCCTCATAGTCCCGTATATCTTCCCTCCCATCCCCGCCTAGAAACAAAACTCCGAGCTCGCTCTCCACCTCTCTGCCCTCCTACACGCACATACTGGGACTTAACTCCACTCCCTCGAGTCCTCACCCAGCTTATCAGCAATGACTGCCTGCACGAAAACGCTTACCCCGCTGCACAGGTCAGCCCCCACCCAAGCAAGCAGCCTGCATAAAGGCAATGGTCTGGGCTGCAGGGTAAAGTTCTGTGAGCAGGCCAGTAGCGATAGCAAGAAGCTGTTTTCGTGAGAGCATTTACCTTGCAGATCAGTATACTCTGCTACATGTACAGACGCTCCTCTCCACTGCAGCTAGGAGCTGTATCTACAGCTATTTCGAAATTGTTTCGTACCACAGCTACATCTCTGACAGTCCGGGAACCTAGGAATGAGTCATCCTCATCTGATACGCCACTATGGGTAAAGGTGTTTTTCACTGTTTTTACCCCAGGAGGTCAAAAACATATAAGCGCATAAACATTTACAGTTTTAGGAGGAAGAGAGGAGAAAGTCAAATTTTCTTGTCAGAGACAGTGCTTCGCCTTGAATTTTCGAAGGAACCGAGGGCAAATGAGCTCACGACTGCAAACTGTTACAGGGAGGTGCCTGTTCAAGATCACTGTCCTGGTCTGAAGGATCTCTTCAGTGCCACATCCTACATCTTCTCACCCCTTGGAGAGAAGTATCTAAGCAAGGCACGGTTTTGGGACAGAACAGCTTCACAGAATAGCACTGCAGAGAAAAGAGCGGGGAAAGGGCAGAGGTGGAGACATCTGGTCGTGAGCCGGGTGCTGTTGTATGCGCAGCCACCCAGGAAGGGGCTGGGGACGCCCACCCGCACGGCCAGCGAGCTCGGCACGGCACGGCACGGCACGGCACAACGCGCAGGCCTGCAGCAGGGCT
>NW_008825547.1:1527503-1544175 GCF_000699105.1 Pygoscelis adeliae
AGGGTGTCACGCGCGTGTGTGTGCGCGTTGTCGTCTTTCGGCCAGGGTGCGTGCCTGTATGCGCGCGCAGAGGTGTGCGCTGGCCCGCGGAAGGTTGGGCGCAGGGGAGCGTAAAACGCGGAAGGCTGGCTGGCCTTCGGTGAGCCCCTGAGGGGGGGAGAGAGTGTGTGAGTGTGTGAGAGAGAGTGTGTGTGTGTGTACACGCACAGGCACGGAAGCACACGCCCGCCCGCACACGAGCACCCTCGCTTACGAAAGCGCAGCCTTCAGCGCTTTGTCAGTTCTCTGGCTGCAAGTTAGATGTCCGTTCTCTCCTTCCTGAACTTCGCTACAGAAATAATCGTGTGGGATGCAAAGATTTTCATCCTGCCCCCATGGATTGTACTGCTTGTTTCTCGCAGTCATTAGTTTAACGTCAGTTATGTTACTCTTGCGGTCACTAGCTTAATGTCAATTATACTCAAAATGTATAAGCTTTTCTGATTATCGGTTGCAAACATTACTTAGGTGCAGTCAATCTCCTCAAAAGTTTCAATTTTATCCTTCAGTTCCTTGTACTTCATGGCTTTGCTATGTATGTAAGGTTGGACTACAGAAGTCTGAAATCTTTGCTACTGCCTGTAATTCAAATTTCTACTCTAATCTTCTAGCTAAGTCTTGAATTATTTGTCTTACTGTTTGTGTTTTACAGCTCGAGCAGTGAAAACAACGTCCACAGAAGTCATCACATTTACTTCTGTGCATACGCAGAACTAAATGCTGATACTTATATTCAGATTGTTCCTTGGTTATGATCTAAAAAAAAGTAATACGAAAACCCTTGTAATAGGTTTGGAATACTTATTTTTGATAGTCTTGCAGCATGGGAAGTATTCTGTATGCTCTCGGACGATTATATGCTGGGATTGTCACCTAGCTGATGAACGCACCTAGCACCCTACGACTTCTCAGGAGTGACGTGTGCCTTCAGGATGCTAGCGGGTTGCCAGGTGCTTTACGGGCCCGTGTTTTCCGGCACGCTTCTTTTCCTGCGCCGCGCTGTCATAGCTTAGAATCAGTGCTAAAGTCATTCCTCCTTCTTTGCAACGGAGAACGAAAATGCTGGCAGAGCGTTTTCTTAAGAGCCTGCCAACACTATCCTCCCTGAGGCCCGAAGTAACCTGGGTATGTTTTAAAAGTCCTTAGAACTATATGCTATTAAACTTCAGACAAATATAAGGGAAACTTTAGTTCCATTACTCAAAGGAGTAGAAAAAAACACGGTAAGATGGAAGGAAGAAATAATTTGCCTCTGTAATATTTTTATGTTACGTTTGATTAGGAACTTCCAGCGATGGTGCTGGTGCCTAACTTATGTAAACGCTCTTTGGTGCGGCCTTCCAAAAGGGCTAATCTTAATATTTGACAACAGGAGCTGGCTTAGTCGGTTCCTCATGTATATTAAACTTTGTGGTCAATTAGTGCCACTGAATTTTGTTACGGAAGTGTTCTCTAAAGCCATCGCAATTACAGCACATTAAGTTCCGTTTAATTTGTTGTAAGTCACAATGAAAGGGCTATCTTAATCTCTGATGTACTCCAGAGATTAGAATGTGACCTTACTGATTACTGTACCATAGGAAAGAGCTTTTGTTTTATCTTCTTTCTGTTATATCTGACTGCTAGACATTGAGATTTTTGTGACGTTATTTACTTACTGTGTTGGGTCAGAGAATGGAAGGAACAAGGCAATTGCGGATATACTGAATTAGCACCTGATTATTCAAGGATGTGATCTTAAGTGTTATGATGTATTTGCTTACATAATGGCTGTGATAGGTAGTAAGCAATAGATTATTGCAGATTTTATGGTTGTGTCCTAATTTTTAAGGGCAAAAATATAGAAGAAAAATACAACTTAACATGGCTAGTATCACATTAGTCTTGTGAACGTCCCGCTACCTAGTGCTAAGCTTATGAAATCTGACTAGTTCTGCTATGCTCACTGCATGTCTTGCCGCCCCCCCGCCCCCGAATAATAGCAAATGCTTTTTTTTCAATTGTACCCATTCTGCCTTTACTTCTGACTGATCTGTTTTGCTCTATTCAGGGCAAGTTCTCTTCTAAATAGAAAGAATTACAGGTGTACGTTATTATCGAAGGAATTACTGACTTGCGTCAGTTCCTGGCAGTGACAGTAGCACTTAGTGAAGTTGAAGGAGCTATCTCACTGCTACCTCTTTTTATTTGTGGTTTCTTCAAATAAGTTAAACTAAAAGACTTTAAGAATGGCAGGCAATTTAGTTTTGAGCTTTAGCACCAGAAGCCAGTTTTATGACTTCTTATGAAACAGAAAATGTCTGATCGTAAAGCTAACCCTCAGCTTCTCTTCTTTTTTATCTCTGTCAGAAATAGCACTAAAGCTTCGTTCTGCATCTTATTCTTTCTTGCGCGTCTGCGTTTTACTTAAAAAGCAGTTTAAAAATGTTCCAACCAGGCAACTGTTAAAAAGCTGGTACTTGGAACTGCAGCAAAGTAAGGGTTGTGAGCAAAGAGCAGGCGGTACATCAGCATTACGTAACTATCTGCCGCCGGCATGTGCGATTTGTATTGCTTTCTGCCCCTCCTTTTTTGTCCTCCCTTCATAGGGCAAAAAGACAACTAATTGATGGGTAAGAATTTGTCATGGTTCCCTGCAGGAATATGACATCAGAAGTAAATTAGCCAACCTTTGTTGTCTTGCTTTCCTTCCCCTTTTTTTTTTTTTTTTTTTCCCTTAGTCACTTGCACGCTGCAATCCTGTTGGTAAACGTGTCTTAAATTTCACATTCATTGCAGGTATAGTCAGGTCAGTTGTGTCATTTCCTTATTGCTGTATTTTTTTCTTTTTCCTCCCCTGTTCTGGTTGTTGTTGGATAAGGGGACCGAGGCATCAACTTTAAGAAAATGATAATAAAAATTCTTCAGTGATCATTCTCCTGAGTCTTTTTACCTTCTAGCTCTTTGTCATCTGACCTTAATTTGTGCATTACTATCTTGTCTGAAATGTCTGCTCCTAGTCCAGCTTGTTTGCAGAAAAAGTGATTTGAATGATGCTTTGTGAATCTATGCTGAAACAAAGACAAAGAAACGCAGCCGTTTTCTGCAGTGTGTAAAACTGGGTGAGCAACTAAGTATTAAAGCTTGGGATTCCCTTTTTTTTTCTGTGAAATGTGATTCTTCCAGGTAACCGAGTCATGAGGGAAGACTTCATGTGCAGTGATTTAGGCACAGAATTCCTGTTGAAGGTTGCAGGGCTTACATGCTGAATTGCTTAAGAATTACGATCAACTCACCGCTCCCCCCAGTCTTTCTTGATTGAAGCTTTGGGTTATCGATCTGGTGTCAGGTCGTCATCAGTCTTTGACTTACGGGGTGGTTGGAGCTGGATAGGTAAGTGGTAAAATGGGCAGGTAGCAAACTAGGACAGATGGAGCCAAAGGCAGCAGTCCACATGGATGCCAGTTTAGCTGTCACTGAACTTGCCGTGCCACTGTAGCACCTGGGTTTGGTGGGGTTTGTAAGTGATGCAAGACTCTGAGATGGCAGCCTGCTATTGTACAGCACTATACAGCGATAAAGAAATTGTGATTTTTAAAAGGTGTGTGAATCTTGTACGAATGTAGTTGTGTGTGCTTTTTAGAAACAGGGTTAAGAGATGAAAATTGCTGTTGTAAACACTTTATCCCAATCCATTTACCTGCATAATGCTACGTGTTGTGAATAGTTTTGCAACTGTCTCAGATAAGGCTTAATTTTCTGTATCTCTCAACTCCATTGTCATTGACTCTTGACTCTCACAATGTTATCTGGTTAAAAACCTTAATCAAAGTCAAGTTGTCTTTGTAGGTCTCAAACACATGAAAGTCAACCTACACAGGAAATGTGCACAAAGAAAAATCTCTTCCTCCTTCCTTTCTTTTCACAGGACTGAGCCTAATAGTGATTGGCAAATAAAACCCCAAATATTGTTTATTCTATGCCTTTGATATAAGACCCCTAGCTTATATCTAGCATATTTTCTATAGTATTTATTGTCTTTGGAGAACTCTTACGTAATTGGTGTTACTGAACAGATAGAGCTAGCTTACGTTAGGGAAATTCTGTTGGTTTCCACAGATCTGGTGGTGAAGCCGTAACTGGAAGATAAAATACTGCATTTAGGGGACTATATTTATAGTACTGAAAAATAGTGAGTAAAGATGCATTAAGTGAGAAGCGTTACTGTTGCTTGCTTGTGATAGTTGCACTGATATTTTTAGTGATATGAACCTCTTAATCATTGAAGATAAAACTTTTCAGTGCGCTGGCTTTTGCACCTGAAACACCTAGCATAGACCTTTAACAGTTTAGAAGGGCAAATGAGGATCTTCTGAAATGAGGTAAATGACACTTTCAGACAATGTGCTGTCCTTGCATCTTAATTGTTTTTTTTTAATTTAATAAGAAACATTTTAAATTTTGAATTTATTTCTGTAACATTTTTACGTGTGACAAATTTGTCTATTAAACATAGTGGTTTTTTTCTTGAAAGAATAGCTTTGCTATTTTTATAAACACTTTCCCCTATTTTTTTATGAAGAATACTGCCACAAATGAAGAAGAAAAATTATAGATGTTGAGGTATGTTTGCAGATACAGTAGTGATGCAGTTAATGCTTAAACAGTAATAAATTTTACTCTTTTTTCCACTTTTTAGTTAAGTTTCTAAGAACTTCCGTGTTTCATATGAACAAGGAAATAAACTCATACCTCTTTGTGTTCCTCCCAAATCTGTTCCCCTTTGTAAATTTAAAGCAGGGTAGTCTAACTGTGTGTTGCCATCACTGTCTAGTTTTTGGGTCTCTCTTTCGGAGGGCCACAGGTACAACACCCAGCCCTGCGACTGATTCACAGGAAGAAACACTGGCTCACTGGTACAACAGGAGTAACAGTGGTTACAATAGCTTTCTGGTGCTTTATGTGGGCACAGGTTGTGGCATGTGGGCAGTTTCCTTTCTTTTTGGCATGGGCACAGAGGGGCATAAGGTGGTTTTTATCAGCCCTGTGCACAAACTGGTTTAATTATATAAGGGCACCAGTTTTACTGTGCTGAACAAAATAAAATGAGTAGTAAAAACCAGCAAGGTGTACCTGGGTTGTTCCACTCGGGTTTTTCTCCAAAGGTCTTGGTTGAGTTTGCACGGGGGTCGTGCAGGAGGAGAGGGTAGGAACAACTCTGGTCCTTTCTGGTGGCAGCAAGCTGTTGGCATGGCTGAGCCTGTCTTGTGAAACTGTGGATTTTTGGGTTCTTGAAAGACGCACAAAACCAAAGGAAAGATGTACCTGATCTGAGTAGTGACACTAAGTCATGTAACGTAAAAGGACAGCTTCGGGCTGTGGCATGCGTACATACCACATCTAGTAAGTCTTCTGTTAAAAAAGGTGGAAGTTCAGTAACAGCAATAAAATGCCTTCAAATAGCAGGGTTCTTAGCAGAAGTCAGCTGTGATGTGGCCAAGCTAGATGTTCTTTTCATGCTACTTTAAAAAGGAGAAACTCTAAGTGCTCTCTCAGCTTGTTCGTGTCTGAAAAATGTGGTAGGTACCACATCAGGATAATCTCAGAAATCAAGCGCTACGTTAATACAAAATGTTAGTAGCAGTCTTCTAGATGGGGAAAATGAGGTACTTTAGATAAACGGCTAATTCTAGGCTTATTTTGAAACTTTCTTCCCAGCAATGGTGTTGACAAGGAAGATGTGGCAACTGGTAATGTCATCACACACCTAGGTTTGTGAGACCTCAGTGCTCAGTTCACAGTCATAGATTTGAATGTTGTGTTGAGTTTCATAGCCTCGAACCTCCTTCTAGACTTCAGGTGCGTCAGCTACTTTGGAAAGGGGAATGAACAAACGGACGTATACCAGTACACCCACATTAGGCAAGCCATTTTCGAACGGAGAAGAAAAGTAATCCTAAGAGATGATGAGTAAAAAAAGAATGAAAAAATTGGCAATTTGTTAGGTCGGAGAGGCACTGCCAACTCTTCCTACTGAAACTGAGCTATTGCACAGCCAAGACTGTGGGTTTGAGCTGCCTCAGTCTTAGGTCTCCCACTTCCTGGACAAGTACTGTCACAGCTAGTTGATTTTAGTAAAATGGGCCCCCCCCTTCGCCAGCTGTGTTTTTAATGAAAATGACTAACTACTTCTGTTTTGTGCTGAAGTCATTTCAGACTTGCACAGCCGGGGCCCACAGCACATGTCAGGATGCGGGTGCCTTACGGCTTTGAGATTTACAGTGAAAGTGGAAAATATTTACATTTTAACATATAACTGTTTATTCCACTTCAGCATTGTTTCCATTATTGTGGGCTAAGATTAGCCTAAAACTGATATAGTCTAACTTACTCCTCGATCACTCTGTAGCCAAAACATTAGATATTGAGTCACACCCCAACCCCATCCCTGGCTGTGCCTCCTCCAACTGTGTTTGGAATGGACAGAATGATGTAGAAAACGAGCCTCCAAACTTTGAGTGGTGTAGACACAACAAAAGCTGGTCAATAACCTGTATATTACTTTATTTCTGTTTGTAATCCCATTTTCCTTGAGTTACTGTTCAAGGTGTTTGGCAGAGATTTGTCATTTTCCTTCTAGTAAAATGTGGCTTTCCAGTAAGAAAAAAAAATGAAGAAAAATTTTGGTCTCCAACTATTTTATGGTAACTTAATATATTCACAAACATAGTTTGTCCATTTTAGCTTTGAATAATGTTTTACCTTTTGACAGTAATGTTGACTGATTATTGTTGTAGGAGGGGCTAGAATCACGTCCTTGGTAAAGGTGTATATGTAGTTTGAATTATTGAACGTGTTTTTGCTTTTCCCTGATCAATCTGAAAAGGTTATGTAGAGCAACCTTGAGGAAAAGTTGTTGACAAAAGAATGCTTACAGTATCAGTTATCTCCTTACTGCCGAAAACAAGGTTGGTTGTTTTTTGTTTTTTTTGTGAAGGAGCACAAGCTCAGGGTTAAGTATTGCTTTGGTAATGGTTAGCGTAGTTAACACTTGTCATCTTTAAGGAGTGAGTGATGTCTTTGGGAAAGTATGAGACAATTGGGATAAAAGTCCTGGGTGATACTGAGGCCAGTTGTCCATTTTGATCGTGATACTTTGAATCAATTGTCGTATTTTGGAATTTAAGGGAAACAGTACTTAAGGTATTTTTAAGGAATGTACTGGAGCATTAAGACTCTTAATTGAAACTCCAGAGTTGAGGTCACAAAACTGACTTGCATCAAATGCGTAGAGTAAATGATTAGGAAAAAGACTTGCACAAGCTGTTCACTCTTAAAAACCTGTTCCAAATTCTAGAATGAGAGTGCATAATTCGAACAAATGAGCAGGCCGCTAAAGCCTTGCAGTGCTGGGCCACAGCTGATGATGAGCGGTGTGGCCTGTGTTCCTTTCTCATGTACCTCAATGTCTGCTACTTTTGTTTTTTTTAAATACTCCCTATGGTTTACAGGTAGCACTAGTTTGGTCATCTTCTACTCCCTGAAGAGCTGAGCTTCCTGGACTGCTGCTTTTTTGTTGTTTTTGTTTAGCTGACTTATAATCAAAAAAACCTGACCTGCTGGAAAGTGTCTGCCTCTAGATGTATGCGTCATCTATCTAGCAACTGAGCGATCCAGAGCATTATCCTTTGAGCCACGTATTTTGTAGGCTTGCTTTAAAATGCTTAGTCGACATTCTTTAGCTCTAACAGTAGGGTTGAAAAAACTCGATACTGTCTGTTGAGACATTAAAAATGCATTCTTTAAAGAAAGGGCCTTTAATGTTCATTGTTGTTGTGTGAGTTGTGTTTGTCTTTGCTACTAAACTTTTTTAAAGCTGTGAGTCCCATAGTGGATGGAAGAGAAAGAAAACCACAAATTAAAATGAGAATCTTTTCAGTAGAGCCTGTTCTTCTGCATGCAGTGCACAAGAAGTGTGTTCAGCTGGTGTTGTGTATGTGTGTGGGTTTTTTAAGCTGTTGAAATTTCTGTCTGTATTATCTCTCTACTGATTTGATTTACTGATATCTTAAATTAAGGAGCTTGAGTACTCCATTTTCCAGTTACTAAGAAAATGAGAAATGCTGAAAAAGTCAGGCACAATTGACCCCCTAATAAGAATGAAGAGGGTTTGCTCTTATTGATTAATAATATCCTCTGATTTATGTATTATTTAATGAATGATTTCATTTTGGGCTAAGCGGTACTGTAGAGTAGGAAACCGTTCCTGCTTGACTAGCTTTATTCAAATACACAAGCAATAAATGTTGTCAATAAAGTTGAGACATTTGAAGTTTTTCTTAGAGTTTTACTGCAAAATTTTCGAGGACACTTGCTTACCTGTGATATAGGAGACACAAACTCGGGTCATTTTTTCCCTACCTCTCAAATCAGGGACTTAAGGTGAAACTGTATGCTCTTTCTGCAGTTCAGTTACCATGATACTTCTCCAGGAAAAAACTTCTCCTTTTCTTTATCCCTCCCCCTGTATAATGAATTGGCCATTTTTAGCATCTTCCTGCATTGTCTTCATTAGGAAGCATTGTGCGTGAACCTTCCTACTGTACTTGGCCTTTTAAGTGAAACGTGCATAATATATTCGGAGAAATACTCAGCTCTTTCAATCAACGTTGAATTTTTCAGCCCAGATGAACATAGGCTAAAATGGAAGCTGGAACTGTTGGATATTGAGTTTGTTCTTGGTGACAACCCTGTCCATTTCCTAATTTTACAGGCTTTCCTGTTCCCTCTACTTTTGCAGTTTACCTGTTTTGTATGTTCGGTGCGACTTTAGAGTGACTGGGATCTACTTTCTGTACTGATTCTGTGAAGCTGCTGGCAAGTAAAGACATGACCTTTCGACTTGCAATTCTTGGAGCTGTCACTGATGGTCTGCTGAAGCTGTTAGTGGCAGCTGCCAACGAATCCTGATAAGACATTGTCCATCGTTGGGGAAGATAGTGAGAATGAACAGGAAGCATTGTTGTATGAAATCTGCCCACGTGTTGGGTACTGTATGCAGTTTTGGGGTCTCACAAGAGGAGCCTAGAGGAGCTACTGACAGAAGGTAAAGGGAAGCAGCCTTCTTAAAAGCGGCGTCTGAAATGGGTGGCAGCTGGAAGTGAGCAGCACTTACAAAGTCACCAAGGCAGTGGACAAAGCAGTTACGGAGCTGTTGTTCACCAAACTGTGCAATACTAAAACTGGAGACCACTCACTGAAATTTAGCTTGAATCACAGAAAAGACAAGGAGAAGTGAACATACGCAGTTTGTTAACACGCAAGATGACTGAGGCAGATAGTACTAGCAGATTGTCGTCAGGAACACACATTCACACGCACAAATCCATAGCGGATGCAAATGGAATAGGCAGAGATGTACACGTTACCAGCCACGCTACAACAGCTGTGAATGTCGGGGGAGTCTGAGGAAAATGGATGGCAAATAGTGACGAAGGCTTGTGTGCTGTCCATGTATCTCCTGATTACTGTGTTGGAGATGAAACACTTCCTTAGACTGACTGCTGGTCTCAATAACATGCTTCTGCTTTATTAATGGGTCTGTATTATACACTCTTGCTTCTACCTAGAAAGTCTTCAAGGAGGAGAGCCTTACTTTGTTTATAGAATTTAAACCAGTTCCTCAAGCTGTTCTTGAGTTATCATTTGACAAACAGAAGGCTACATGGTAGAAGGTAGTCTTTTTAGTAACTTCTAAATTCTAGAGTAACTCGGAGTTGCAGTACTTCATAGTGTACAAGCTCTAGAGTAAGCTTTTTACCAACTATTTTTCTAGAAATATTTTTATACTCATGCTTGAAGATTTGAAAAATGTTGGTTCCAGCCATAGTCTTTATTAGTATTAGAGACTTAAGGTTTTTGTTAACAAATTTCACAATTAATTGCTATTACCATGCAATAGGAAAAACTCTTGGAAACTCTGCTTGATTTATAATTTTACAATAAATACAAAGCATATATCTGTTTGGATCATACCAAAATTCCAGTATTCAGAATTATTTCTAAATAATTCTTTAGTGGAGAAGAAACCTAAAAAAAAAAAGTGCAGAGAAATGGATGTATTTTAAAGGATAACTCTACACTCCTAGTAGCATTAGTCTCAGAGTACTTACTTGTCTAAAAGAGTTCTCATATTGACACATGGTATGTTACTGTCCTGTACTAATAGCTCCACTTTTGCTGCTAATGTGGGGGATGGGAAGGAGTAGGTGTCTTAAAGCCATAGGGAATGAATGCAAATGTGTATGTTATGCTGTTAAATGTGTAATTAATTGTTTAAATCTGGATTATAATCCACGAAAAATAAAGGAGGAGTAAAATGTTACATGTAAAGTAGCCGTTGGGATGGGGGGAGAGAGAGAGATCTGTGCGTATATATCTATCTATCTACACACACACATTATATATAGATATATATATAATTTTTTTAATTTCATTTTTTTCCTTCACAAAGTTCTGATCACCATTGTTGGGTTTTTTTTGTTTGTGGGTTTGTTTTTTTTTCCTGACGTGCTTATAAGCTTCTTTAAAAAAAAAAAAAACCACCTTGAAAATTCCAACTGACTAAAATGATTTACATGCACTTCACTTAGGTGATAGCTAAAACACTTTCAATTGCTATGGATCACTTTATTTTTACATGAGGAGTCTCACTTTGGCAGAATAGCTCTCTGTTGCAACATATTTTTCAACAACATCCAATATAAATCTCTTTGGATTCTTTTCGGTAGAAGTTTGCCTCCAGAGGTTGTGGGTTTCCATGGTACCTAATCCTTATTTAGCAGACACCCTTGGTATTTCTACACAGCTGTGGAATGGCAGTAATGGATTTCTGTTCTGCTTTCCTGCTTCTAGTGCAGATTTTACACCTTTGACCTTCTAACATATTGACTGCTGTTGAAAACTTTCTGCAGAGATGCATCAAGGGAAAAAAAAACCCCACCGTTCCACTGTCATGAAGGGCTTCTGCTAGATCTGGGTATGTGATAGTTGATGCTTGCCAGGTGATGGGATGGTGGGAAGAAAAATGATGGGGATCTGTTCTGTGCAGTTGGGAATTCTGATCAAATTTGATCAGTTAGTTTTAAATACATAAGAGCAAAAAGTAGCTGAAAGTTGCTGTACTTTTGTGTTTTACTGGAATGTACTGAAGTGTCTTATCAGTTTAATTGCTTAGTACTTTAGCAGAATATTTGTTAATCTGAAGGCTCCCCAGTCTCTAGAGGGTGATGTTTCTCTGGAGTGTTGTGGCTGTGGCCAGGACTGTGTTTCAGGAGAGATTGCGTTTGGTGCTGAACTGCAAATAGCTGCCTTCCTACTAGCTGAGAAGTTAACAGTCTGGTCTGCATGGGTTCGTGGTAGGTTGATGTTACAACAGGAATTTGAAGAAAAAGGCATGATGTTGTTGTAAACTACCTTAATGGTAGAGGATAAAAACTGATACTGAAGAGAAAGCTAGTAAGTTAAAATACAATGTTTTTTCCTTTTCTCAAGAATTCTTGAATTTTACAAAATTGTGAAATATTCCTTTCAAAGGTTGTTGTGGATATGTTTTTTTTCCTCATAAACAAGAAAATTAAAACATTTATTTTGCAGAAGGATTTATTTGTCTCTTCCGCTCTTATAATTCTTATCAAAGTGTAACTACAGATTATTGATTTTAGTTTTGATTGTTCAGTGGCTACTAGTGACCTGAATTAGGACTGATTGATCTTAGCACTTGAGTGGCGTTTATGGGTTAATGGTATAGGTTTTAGAGGTTTTTCTAAAAATAAAAAAGTAATAGTCGATAACATGAGCTTTTGAGACTATTAGCTGTCATTCAGAAACCATAGAGATGGGTAAACAGAGGTCAAAGCTGTCTCCAACATGAAGTATTCTTATAACAGGTTAAGAATTAAATGTTATTTCAAGATTTCCTTTTTGTTTTTCCCTTAAAAATCCCAAGATTAATGCTTTGCTATTTACAGATGAATGAACCTATTTTTAGACTACTAAAGCTAAAAAAATGCAAAATGTGGTTACAAACCAAGCATTTAGTACACAGCCTGTATTTGTTCAAGTGAAATTATTTTTATGTAGGTAGGGAGTTCTGCTTTCAAGCCTCAATCTCAAGCCTTATTTGTAGAGAACAGTTTAGTACAGATTTACAAATCACTACCAGTAGGCAGGTGTAAAAGACCTTTGAGTTTTTCGGCAAATAAAAGTATGAGGTGTAACACAGAGGTGAGAAGCTTCCTGAAAGCTTAATGAAGATGGCAGCAGTTTCTTTTTAGCCTACTGTTGGTTACACCTCTCATATTTACTGCAGTAGAATTTCTGTGGAATAAATACCTGTGTACCAGTATGGAAGATGTCATGAATCTAATGCGGGAACGTTGGAATACTTTTTGGGCACTGCACAAGCAATCTTGAGATGAGTCTTTCACGCCCGCCCTTCCAGTGCTAGAAGCTGCAGTAAGTGGATATTTTTGGTTGACCTTTTGGCATAGTCTGAAAAACTGACTCTTGAAGACCAAAGTGTTAACTGCTACAAAGTGAAGATGATGCACCTCTGTTGCTAAGAGTCTTGCTTTTTGTGGAGAAAGTGTACCAACTGACTGGTTTGCATACAAAGGTTGAACTTTGCATGATCTACTTAGTTGTCTCCACACTCTTACTTAAAGCAGAATATTAGGTCCAGTGTTATGGAGTTTCTATGCCTTGTATTTATTTTAATGCAGTTTGAAAGAACCTGTGAACTGGTCGGTGTGAGGTCAAAACTGGAGGAGCCAGGCTTCTTCAAAAATGTAATATCATTTGAAAGGCTAGAAAGGAGGACATGTTAAAAGTGCTCGTAATTTATGATTCCTAGTGAGAATGCTGTGAAGCTCTGTGGTGCCCCAGGCAGAACCACCACTACTAAAACTTGCGCAAAAGCTTACCTCAAAGTCAGGCTTTATCAAGATGAGCTGGGAATAAAGGTATAAAAGGAAACAGGAGAAAAAAGCTGGCTAGTTGTTTGTTCCTCGCCCCCGTAGGGCGGTATCTTCTGCATAATTTTATGCTACATTAAAGAAATTATATAAATAGCATGAAAATAGTGTATGTTTATAAAGAAGGCCTTTTAAAATGCTTGCAGTGTGCTGTTGAAGTTAATTATGTTGCAATAATTTTATAATGTACTGGTTTCTGTAAATCATATTTTATGAAATGGGAAAACAGCAGCTTTTGAAATGCACGTAAAATCAGGTGACGGAAATAGTGAGTGCTGTTTGTGTGTTACACTATGAGTATGACTAGAGCTAGCGTGTGCTACTTTAATGCAGTTTATCAGAAAACATCGTTCTAATCTTGTGTATGTATGGTACAGGAGACAGAAGACATCTTATTACATCCTTTTCCCCTGATTTTTTTTTAAAACTTGGCATATTTTAGTAACTTGCCTATATTGCCACTCTTGTACAGTCAGTTCATCACAAATGAAGCAAACTCTGTTTATCCAAGCAAACTTTTGTAGGTCAGACAAAATTGCTGTCTGTAGGTAAATGAAAAGTGTTAAGTAGAGAATGAGATCTTCCTCCCAGTTTAAGTTTTCATTTTGAAAAGCCTAAAGAGTAAAAGCATCCATATCAGTCCCCTCAGTAAAGGCTTCTGTACAAAGCACTTTGTTGTGATTCATGTTCTTTGTAGGATGTCAGTTGATTTCAGGCATTGCATCTGATTACTTTGGAAATAATTACATTAAAAAATAACAGACTTAAGGAAATAAATTACAGGAGGAGATGCAGTACTTCTTTAAAAAAATTATTTATTTAAAAAAAAATAAAATACAAAGGTAGCTCTATTTTCCACAATATTTTGGTGCTGAAAGGTCTGACATTGATTTTAACTTCTTCTGAAATGAAATAGTGAATCATCGTTTTATAGCGCCTTGCTGGGGAAAAAACCTGGAGATAGTATAGGGTAAAAAAATCATATGAACGAAACTAATGTTTTTTCCTGTACTGTACGCTCTTTAGTAGTTACCATGAGATTTTTGAGTCATTGGTGTCAGAAGAGCCACTGCTCCTCGATTGAACTTGGAATTTTAAGTGTCCTGACATATATACATCTTGAATACGAGCATCGTGACTTTTGAGCCTGTAACATACCGTAGTTCAAGGGCTGTGAAAGCAGGGATTGAAATACTTTTATAAACAGTTTGAGTAATATGTCTAATAATAAAATATTCCCTTTTTCTTATTGTAAAGCTATTGTAAACCCAGATACTCTGCGTACAGACTAAGATGTGAAGGAAAAAAGTCTTTGTGTCCTGCTTTCAGAATGTGAGGGAAGGGTACTAATTTGCAGTTGGCTGTAGTTTAATAGGTCCTGGCAATTGTTTTGACCATAATCTTGGTAAAAGCAGCTGTATTGCTCACTATCATACAATGGTTCACTGGGGGCTTGGGGCGGGGGGGGGCTGGGATGATGAACTGTGAGTTCTCCTTAGTCCTTTAATTAAAAAAGTGGGCAAAATAATCTTACTGTTGGGGGAAAAAAAAATCTTAGATACGATTTCTATACTTCCAATGTTAAATGCTGTTTCAGGTAACATACAAGTACATAGCATAAGTAGTGACTTGAAACAGACGTTTTCTGTTCCCTTCCGAGTGTTTTTAGCTTCGTTTCTATGGCAATGAAACCTATGCAGAGTGTCAGGCCTCTTCTTCCCCTGTCTCCAAAAATAACTTCTAAATTTACCAGCCGGTATAAGCCAAAATTAAACGGGAAGGGGGAGGCTCAAAGGTAGTCGTGTTCCTACTGGTTTAAGCAAACTGGTGACTCCACAGAGGAGAATCAGTGCCATGTGAAGACAAGGCAAAGTTGCTACAAGACAAAATGGTATAACCACTGCTGTCTACCCTGGTGGCATAGGCAAAACTTCCAGCTTGCTGGGGCAAGTTCTGCTGCAGTTGTGGGTTTTTACTGTTTTGGTTTGGTTTTTACGCCAGTGGAGTCCCCTGAGAGGAGCTGAAGTTACTGCCTTGAGGAGAGACTAGGAGGCAGGACACTTGAATGAGAACGAAGAAAAGCTGGTTTCTGTTCACGAACAACTTGTGTTTATTATTCTAGCTGTAAACACTGAAGCTGCTTAATCCAATTCTTGTGATTTTTATGATGGGGTAATCTGTAAGGAGTCTTCTGATTTTTCTTTAAGTTGCTGCATTAGGGTAGCCTTGATGCCTTTCAGAATTTCTGAAAGGTCTGTGTAGTAGAAGACAGGATAAATAGAAATGCTTGGTCCCTGAATATGAGTCCTACAAAATAAAGACCTTTTGAATGGGCTAAAGGGCATAACGGGGCTCTTTTGTATGGAACCCTTAGGATGGAATTTTTCTGTTTCCTAATTGCAGTTGCTATAACAATTGAATGACTTGTTAACTCGGTCTTTGAAGGCAAGAAGTCTCATGTGCATGTTCTTCTCCCATCCTCATGTTACCTCCATCATTTGTAACTGTTATTAAATTACAGATAATTTGGAGAAAGGCAACTTTCAAGAAAGCATGTAGAAGACACAAAATTAATTTCCTCGGTAATGGCAAAGGGGGTTTTGAGCAGTAGTATGCTCTTTGACCAATGAGCTGCTGTGGATCTCTGCATGTCTTCAGGATAGTGACACCACATGCTATGGCTTCATAGGGAAAAAAGTTGCAGTGAATGAAGCGGAGGGCGAAATGAGAGGAAGAATGGAGGTAACAGGCAGAAATCCATTAACTAGGCTTTACTTCTTCCCTGGCTCGTAGACCAGGTTGTTGTGGTGGGGTAGTCGAACTACACACACATCCCAAATGAGGGTGGGTGTACCAGCCATTAGTGTAAAAGTATGCCGGTAATGTTCTGTTAGTTGTCTCATTGCTAATCAAATTACAGTTTTATTTAAAAGTTATTTTATTTTAGCTATATGCATTGCAATACCGGATTTTTCTTGTGAATGTTTGTACTTAATTTGGAACCATAACATTTATAGCTCTCAGGCTGTTTTTCTGACCTGCTCGACCTTTTTAGAATTGGGTGTTTTGTCTTCTCACTTGCTTTCTGTATCCCTAAATATGTTAGATTATTTTGAAGTGGTTTTGTTTTCTTTGGCTTTAACTACTCTAAATGGCTATACATATTTCTCAGGTCACTACTTCTTCTGGATCACTGATCAGCCATTAAATGACCTGATTGCTTAGTACGCAAAAACCCTCAATAACCCCTATCAGTTCCACTGAAGGTGACTTCTCCTTGTCCTAGTATGTACTCATGTGTGTATTGTGCCTGTGTATGTATATACTTACATATGTGTGTGCATATATATGTATTTTATATGTATAGATAAACCCTTTAATCTTTAAGCTATAGTTCTTTGAATACAGTATTTGGAGGGACTCCTGAAAAAGGATGAAAAATGCTTTAGCAAGTAACTTTATCACTTTTTCTAGATGACACATTTAAAGAGAAGAGTGTGGTAGAAGCCATATGAAAATTGCATGAAGTTGTTCTGTTGCACTAACTTCTTTTGAAGCATATTCTGTTTTCCCTTGAACTATCTTTTCAATTTACCTGCCTACTGTTGAAATGTCTTCTA
>NW_008825547.1:1544193-1547704 GCF_000699105.1 Pygoscelis adeliae
CCTGCTGTTGTTCTTAGTTTTTCATTAGAAAGAAAAGCATGGAATTTGTAACCTGCAGAACTTGAACAGGAGCCAGCAGTGTGCCCTTGCCACAAAGAAGGCTAACGCTATCTTGGGTTGCACTGGGCAAAGCATTGCCACTAAGTCGAGGGAGGTGACCCTTCCCCTCTGCTCAGCATTGGTGAGGCCACAATGCTGTGCCCAGGTCTGAGCTTCCCAGTACGAGAGAGTCATGGACATGCTGGAGAGAGTCCAACAAAGGGCCACCAGGGTGATGAAGGGCCTGGAGCATCTCACATATGAGGACAGGCTGAGAGAGCTCAGACTGTTCAGCCTGGAGAAGAGAAGGCTCAGAGGGGGATCTCATCAGCGTATATAAATACCTGAAGGGAGGGTGCAAAGAGGATGGAGCCAGACTCTTTTCAGTGGTGCCAGTGACAGGACCAGAGGCAGTGGGCACACACAGAAACACAGGAGGTTCCCAGGTTCTCTTTGAACATCAGGAAACACTCTTTTCTTTTCTTTTTTTTTCTTTTCTTTTTTTAATAATGTGAGGGTGCCTGAGCACTGGAACAGGTTGCCCAAGGAGGTTGTGGAGCTTCTTCTATCCTTGGAGGTACTCAAAAGCCATCTGGACATGGTCCTGGGCAACCGGCTGTAGGTGGCCCTGCTTGAGTAGGGGGGTTGGACCAGATGACTTCCAGAGGTCCCTTCCAACCTCAACCATTCTGTGAACTTTGATAAACCCTGGATGTAAAACAATTTTGGTGTGAATGTTACACTACTTAACAAGGAATTTAGCGTTCGTTCTTCTTAGAGTGTGCTTTTTCCCATAATCTGATTGTACTTTGCCTAATATGAAACTAATGTAGTTGTGTTCTTAACATTTTTGTTATTGAAATTAAAATAATATTTTTCTGGAGGGTGTTCACAGAAACTACCAATTTGAAGTTACAGAATTCTTTTTTCAGATATGTTCAATTTACTAATCTTATTTTCTGGGTTTTAAATGTGGTGTTTCAGTAGTTGCCTTCTAGGCATCTTATCTTGTAGTTTACACTAGTGGGAACCAGCACTTTTTTGTTTAATGCTAGTACTCTTTCTTCTTAAAATTTGATTCATATTCTAAACACTGTCAAATTAGCCAAAATAATCAAAAATACCTTCTCTAAGAAAAGATATTAGTTGCTGGATCCAAATTCCGTGGTTTTAATCAACATTCTTGCTTATCCAAATTCTTATTTCTGTATATGCTTAACTGGACATGTCCTTTTAAAATTGCATTTTAAAAAAACAACCAAACAAACAAACCAGCAACTTAAAGTTTTATGGGGAAAGGATTCTTTCCAGACTGTAAAGAAAAGCATAATGTTTTTGAAAAGTCTTAGAATTTGAGTGGAGAAGCTCTCTGACAGGACATAAGAGTATAAAAATCCCAGTTGCATAAGTAGAACTGTGTCTTCTTTTTTTTTATTTCTTCTAGGTTAATACAATAAAAGATAGTGTTTCTCACCTGTTGTATTTTAAAAAGGGTTAATACATTTTATGAATGTATTTAAGAAAAAAAAAGTAATAGTGTTAAAATATTCATATAATAGAAAGTCTTTTATAGTCAGCATTTTCCCATAGAGCAAACATGAAAAAACCCAGATACTTATGACTCTGTGAACATCACTGATGAGAAGAAATCCATTTCTAGGGCGGGGGGGAAAGGCAGTTAAGATTATATTTAACTGTTTGCTTAAAAGAATTTAATTGGACTACTTAAAGTAGTCACATGCTGTTTTGTATATAATTTCTGTTTTGTTGAAGAGTAATCTTCCCTCTTTTTGAAGATGGTTCTGCAAGTACTAGGTTGTCATGGAAAGTATTCCCTGAACGCCTCTGAAATTTTTGTGTTTTTCTTCTAAGCTTCACAATGAGGATGACCCCCCAGAGTCTTCAGCAGCTGAGCAGCCTTCCACGTCTACAGAGACTACGCAGACTCCCCAGACAGCAGCCTTATCTGAAGCAGATACTTCCCCTCCACCTTACTGCAGCATAGCTGTAGAAGCAGCTGCAACCTCAGGTATTTTTCTTGCATAACAGCTTGTCAGGGAAGAGTGTGTATGAATCAGCACTTGGTTCAAAGTGGTACGATGCTGCGGTATGTGTTTTTTGGGTTTGGTTTTTTTTTTCGTATGCACACAATTGCAGTAAAAAGCTGTGCTTTCATGCACAGCCGTCCTTTGTCTGGTTTGTTCAGAAGAAGCGCACTTCTAAATTACGCTGATTGTTCCAAATTACTAGACTAAATGGATGTTCATTAATTAGTGTAATAGGTTTTATTTAAGTCTGCATGTAGTCCAGTTCCACATTTAATCTACATCTTTGAGTAGTGCTCCGTTATTAGACCTCATTAGCAATTTTCATTGCCTCTTTATTAAAAAAAAAAAGCACCGATTTGTCAAAACTCAAACTTCTTAAGTGTGTGCCATTGTTTGGTTAAAATATCGCCATGAAAAGATTCATTTTGCTTAAAGGCTCTTGATAAAACTTCTTGTGGAAAATGAGTAACAGGGGTCGTCTTCTCCATTTATTCACTGCTCCCTTTCTCATGAGGTTGTGACTTTTCTTTGGGGTATGGGAGACTTAAGAGCAGGCATCATCGAAGTGCCTGTTTAAGCTAAGTTGCTTGGATTTGCATCTCCCATGTGCCAAATAAATATTTTAGAAAAAACTTCCAACCTAATTTTTTTCCTGTTGATTAAAGGAGCAATTTCCTGTTCTTTGAGTCAGTGTTTGCAAGTATAATATGTAGCTGTGCAGAATTATCCCTATATATAACATCTTTGTGGTGGTGTGCTAGCAAATCTTTTTACCGTGTGACCTGTGCTGACAAATCTTTACCACGTAAGCCATCTTGTTATAAACTACTGCTGGCTGTAGGAGGAAGCTCATGGTGTATTTTAGTTTTACTAATTTTGTTAATAATTCTATTCTATATGACGATATTTCACTATTTCAATATGTAAGAATGAAGTCTGTGGTCCATTTTGATAGAAGGAACATTTTTAAAAGAATGTGGTGAAATTGAAATCTTGGAAAAACTGATTTTCACAGAACAGCTGCAGCTGGCAACAAGGCCATGCTAATAAAAATACAGCATGATTATTACTGGACTTAAGTAACTAATTGGTGTTACAGAATCACAGAATCATTTAGGTTGGAAAAGACCTCCAAGATCATCGAGTCCAACCGTCAACCTAGCACTGCCAAGTCAACCACTAAACCATGTCCCTAAGCACCACATCTACATGACTTTTAAATATCTCCAGGGATGGTGACTCAACCACTTCCCTGGGCAGTCTGTTCCAATACTTGACAAATCTTTCAATGAAGAAATTTTTCCTAATATCCAATCTAAACATCCCCTGGCACAAATTGAGGCCATTTCCTCTTGTCCTATCACTTGTTACTTGGGAGAAGACACTCACCTCGCTACAACCTCCTTTCAGGTAGTTGTAGAGAG
>NW_008825547.1:1550595-1561276 GCF_000699105.1 Pygoscelis adeliae
GCCGGTGACACCAGACTTGGAGCCAGGTATTGATCTGCTGGCTCTTCCTGTTTCTTCCCTCATCATTCCCTGCAACTGGAAGGGTAGAGGAGAACATCACTTGTGCTTCTGATCCCTTAGCCAGTTGTCCCAAGGCCCTGAAGTCTCTCTCGATTGCCCTCGGACTTCTTGTTGCAACTTCATCGCTGCCTACCTGAAAAATCCATAACAGATAATTATCTGAGGGCCGTACCAGGGTAGGAAGCTTTCTCTTCACATCTTTTTACCTGGACCCCAGGGAGGCAGCAGACTTCCCTAAGAAGTGGGTCTGGTCTGCGTATTGGGCCTTCTGTTCCCTTCAGAAGGGAGTCTCCCATGACAATGACCTGTCTTTTCTTTATGGAAGCAGTTTTGACACAGGGTGTAGGCCGACTTAACCTTGGCAGCACCTCCAAGCTGGATGAACCATCGTCCTCGTTATTGTTTGGTTCCACTTGCAGAGCCTCATACCCATGATGCAAAGACACCTGGGAAGGTGGGGTAGTCATGGAGGAGACGTGCCTGCTGCGCCAGGCAGGAATTTGTCGCCATTGCCCCCTATCCCTTAAGTCACTGTGTTCAGCCAGGCGGAGAGAGGATGGGGAATCCTCCGTATCATGCGTCCTGTTGTTAATTAAAAGCTTTTTTGGGGGATGTTTCTCTGCATGTCTTTTGTATGATTTGATAAAAAGTCTTTGGTTGGAATGCCTAGGGATGTAACTCAGCAAATATGATTTTTTTTGTTCATAAGTTTGTTTGCTCTTTGCAGCATGTAGGTTAAGGTTTCTGCCTTGAGTAGCAACTAAAAAGCACCATCAAGCGGTTTGCTATTTTATTTTATAAAGTTTTTTTAAAACTTATAAGAACTTGAAATACAAGTATCATCAATTTCAGCCTCTGTTGAAAAAAAAATAAAGCTCAATAGTTATGTGCATGTAAAATTTAATATTCTTGACATCTTTCTGGCTTAAAAATGCTTAACCTCTTTATTTTGAACAGAAACACACAATGAATTTTATCCTGTACCACCTCCATACAGTGTAGCTACCTCTCTTCCTACTTACGATGAAGCAGAGAAGGCCAAAGCTGCAGCAATGGCAGCTGCTGCAGCAGAAGTTGCCCAACGAGTAAGTGTTACAGTTCTGCTTTATTTCAATTTTGTGCAACATGTTAGGCTAATCTAATTAATTATTTATAACAATTGGGCCCATATTATGGCCTATTTAGTAAAAAATGGTGGGTTGGTGATTTAAATATTTTGGATGCTTAGGTTTTGTATAGATAGTGTAAGTTAGTTGTAAAGTACTATGAAAAGTGTATCATATTCACTCTCTTCTGAGGCATAGCTGCTGTCTAAACAGCTTTAAAAGTCAAATTTTGCCCTGTTTTAATAGTTTATCCAATATTTTGTCATCTTTTAATTAGGTATCTGCTACTAATGTTACTTTGTAGAGTTATTGCTGATATTTAGCGTTCCAGATGGTAAAAAAGAAAAAAAAAATAAAATTAATGAACAAAGTAGACCTTTAGAGAGGAAGGAGAGTTCCAACAGTCTGGAAGGGACAAAACCCCAAATAATGTATGTCTGTTTTAAAAAGAAAGGTCCCTGTTGTTTGCTCCATGAAAACTTTAATACTGAAGTTCAAAGAAATGTTCCAAGTACTCTCAAACAAACAAAAAACCCCACACCACGAGTTATGATAAACCATAAATTAAGTAATAGGTATATATTCAGTGTTTATAGTTTTGTAAGAATTAACATTACAAAGAATACAGTCTTCAAAATAGAAAACTGATACCTGCAATTAGTGTTAAATGTTAGTTTTGTAAGCAAAGTTCTTTCTTTTTTTTTTTTTCTCCCAAGTTTTGGAATGTGGAAATTCTGCTGTATGGTAGTATTGGCCATAATATACTATACCCAAATTAGGCTTTCAGTGCTTTCACTAAAAATCTCCACCTTCAGATCAAATGTGATTGCATTTGAGATGCATTTAAAATCTTACTGACTGCAGTGTGCTTGTGACTGGAAAAAAAAATTCTGCTGACCCAGCAGGAGGCTGTTCCTTCCTTGACTGCTGTGCAGTAATCACAGTGCACAACACTCACTTTAAGGTATGCACAGCTAAAGTTCAAGTGGATTTGTGTAACATCGCCAGTGAATGTGTTACACAAATCTGTTTTACTAAATGCAGTAGGGAACCAGGGACACTGGAATGGTTACTTGCCAAGTTTCTGCTATGAGGTGATGGTCTCCAGTTGTAACCTTTTAACTGCTTTAACAGGAGTTTGGATTCTATGTAGTCTGTCCTTACTGCTTGTCATGCAAGTAAAACTTTTGCTGCGATAGTGGTCCGAATGAAACCCTCAATCTGAAATTATAAACCTTTAAACTTACTTAGAACACTAGCAACCCAAACCTCAACTTTTAGAGTACCATTACCAGTCCTGTGATGCTTCACACAGGACGTGTGCAACTGTCTTGCAAGATCCTTGTTGCTTTTAACTTTGTATGTCTAGAACTCTGAGGTGAAAGTTTCAGACATACAAGCAATCTTCCTTGACCTGAATTCTACAGGGAAAACCTCAGGCTGGGGTTCAGCCAATTTCAAGAATAAAGCTAAGCAAAAAAAAAAAAAAAAAAAAATCACTGTTTTTTGTCTTGTCATTTTAAGCTTTTTTTTTTTTACTTTGGAGAACCCTTTCTCACAAGTTCAGGTCACTGTGTCAGAAACATCTTTTGCCCTTCCTCAGAAAATCTGCCTGATTTTGGCCAAATTACAAATTTTTGAAAAATTAGTTTCCACAGTTCATACATACAGCTTCAAATTCAGTAAATGTATGGAGATTGTCTTGCATGAACAAGTTTAGACTGCTCATAGCTCTGAAGGGGATGGGACTGCAGACGTGCTGTCCCCAGAGAACATTCTCAAATGTTCCATATCAGAGTAGGATTACGGGACTAAAAGTTGATATACCTTATGACTGCTCTTGACTGCTTCTGGTGAAAACACTGGAAGTGAGAAACAGGAATTTCTGGTGTGCCCTGAAGTAGTTCTATTATTGTTGGCCTTCAGTTAGAAGGGAAGGGGAAAGCCACTTGATTCAACTGCAGGGGTATCAATGTTAGGTGGAGCGAAGAAGGACAATGGCTCTGAGCTTCTGAAGCTTATGTGTTGTGGGAAGAGAAGTCTGGTTTTGGTTGGGCAAGGAGGTAACTGGCTCAAAGTGAACACAGGCAGCGATCAGAGAGGATTGGTCCAAGTCCAAATAAGAAAAGGCAGGGGTGAACGGAGAGCTGTGGAATGGAGGGAGAACAGAGGGATTTAAATGAGAAACAGGAGGGAGAAGGATAAACTGGGATTGGTGGAGAAAGGAACCCAAGTGGGGACAAAATGTGGTACTGGGAAAGGAGCTGAAGCTGGTGTGTGAAACGAGGAGTAGGGAAGGAGAAGGGATCTGGAATTAAGAGGTAGGAGAGTAGGATATGGTGACAAAGTCAGAAATAAACTTTTACATAGTCTGTTCTTCCAAAATGTATAGTAGAAGTTGACGTTGAAGAACTGGGTGCTGACACCATAAGAATTTGACTTATGAAGAATCTGTAGGAACACGCCATCATTCCCCCAAAGTAGAGATTGGCTGAAAAGCTGTAGACTTACGGCAGTGCTAAGTTAGTATCAGAAGTCTATTCAGTGTACCTAAAAGCCACAGTCCTGCTGACTGCTGAAGATCTCAAGTTTGATAGAATTTCTGCTCAGTTTGCTTCCGTGTTTTTTAGTTTTTTAGTTTCTTTTTTTAAAGCACACGCACATACACACACAAGCTATATTAAAGAAACAGTATGAAAGGTTGCAAAGTTGAGATTTGGGGAAAAAGTAGGAAGTGCTGAAGTTGTCACAATTATGTGCCGTCACGTTTTTCCTTAATGCCATTTTAATTACCACGTGGCACTGCCACAAAATCCCTGCCTTATTTAATACCTCTGATGGACTTATGCTGGGGTGCAATAAGACTGTGTAATAAGACTGTCTTAATCTGGCAGATGCCTGGAATAAGAAAAAAGGTCATGTTATGGTTAGAGTGGTGGTTTGCCATCTTGAAGGGAAGGATTTTGATCCTTAGCTCTGAATACCCATGGAAGAACAGATAAGTGACTTAAACTTTGCACTACGGATATGTATTTAATTGTTTTCTCACTTTCACTGTCTGGGAGATCACAAGCAGTGACGGCTGCAGACGGTATCCGAATTGCATATTACACACTTTGCAAAACATACACAGACCATATAACATGTAGTTTTTTCAGTTTTTATTTTCAGCCTTATGAAATTAGTGCTCTTATGAATGTGAACTCTGATCTGTGCCTCTAGTTTCTTCCTCATAAAACGAGGATATATTGCCTCTTCACTACAATAATGTGAACAGTTGGAAAAAGTATCATTCAAGGTAACATAAGGACATTTAACATGAAGCTGATAATTGTTTCATGGTGTAGTTAAGTGTGCAGTAAAGGAAGGTACAAACTTACTTACTGAGCAAAAGAGAGGAAAACGGTATAAAAAGGCAGCACATTTAATAAACAGCTTTCATATTTTTTTCCCCTAAATGATGTAGGGATCTTACAAAAAACATTAGTGTGATCGTACTAAAGACTTCATCATAGGCCCTGCATCCACAGATTGTACGAACAATCTGAACTTAACATTTACTGAAAATTTCAGTACTTGTTTTTGTAGTTCTTTGTGTAGCTTGTCTTACAAGAATAGATTGTGTATAAACATTTATTTCTTTCAAATGCTCCCAGATAGCTCAATGTATCAAAGAAATTGTAGCAGCCCTATGTCATCGGTAGTGATGGCATTAGTTACCCTGGCTCTTGATGTTTTCCTTTTCAAATTCTCAAGGTCAGTTTTGAAAGGTCAATTTAAATGGACGAAAATATTGCTAACAGTTAAATGACTTGTTTGTATGTTGCAATGAATGGCTTTTACTTAATGCTTTTCAGTTGCATTTGTCTTATGTTTTTCTGTTTTTACATGCTTAGCACGCCCAGTTTAGGGAGTCTAGGAGTCTGTTTGATGAAATATTCCTCAGTCGTCCAGAGGTATGGTATAGTTCTCTCTAGTTTAGACTTTAACTTTGAATTTTCCTGCTAGCAAACAAATGCTTCTGGGATTCATTGTGCCTTTTTTCCCCACCATTAACTTCTCCATATTGTTTTGTATGCTGAAGGTATCATTTATGGGGTTTATTAAGCAATTTGACCCTTTCCTCAGAAGTTTTTCTCTGTAAATCCACTGCATTGAGCAGAGTTATATCAGTTTAGTTATCCAAGGGGTTCCTGAAAACTTGGGTTCTTTACTTGATTAAAGGTGATTGTCTCGCTATATGCCATGCTAGGTTTCAATTTGATAGAAGGTAAAAGGCATTGGGGCGAAAAAACAGTCCTCTTTTTGCAGAATACTACAGAGAGCACTGTAGTTTCAGAGGACTTAATAGGTTTGACTTCAATAGATGCTGTGTGCCATTTGATATTCTTTTGCTTAGAGAAATTACTCTGTGTGACGTGCCATTTATGTTGATAATATATTTTGCTGTTTAGATGTTTCTCTGATCATAGGAACAGTAAGTTTTCTGTTTATACAGATCTCAGCATATTTAGCAAACAAGAAATATTGTCTGTGATCCTTAACATGGCTAAATTTGTCAAAATTCAATATGAGATACTGAAACAGTGTTACATATTTTATGGATTTTTGTGTGTTGTTATATGACATTCTTCTCATTAAAAAAGAAAAAATACATATAAATAAAACATGTAATTATTCTCATTGATAAAAATGTCAATATCTAATTGAAGTATTACTATGCAATTACGTTCTAAGCATCAGCAGAGAGGACAGCCATTCTGCATTGTCCCTTTTCATTCCTCAGTGGATGGTGGCAAACAATTTATATTTTGAAGAAAGGCTGGGGCAGTTGACACCAACTAGATCAAATGAGAGCACTCTGAAAGACAGCTGATATTAGCAGGGCTTGAGCAGTGGCTAATTAGTGTCTTCTGTCTGCAGGACTGATATAAACCACATAATATTAAATGATGTAGATACAGGCTGGACATGATTTAAGCTCAGGAAACTGTTTAATTTCTTAAACATTCTGATAATTTTCATATGCCAATTTTTGGAGACAGTAAATAGAACTCAGTTTAATATAATTCCCTTTTGACATTGAGTGTGATAAATTACAATTTTTTCACACTTAGTACAACAGTGCCTGCTTGCAACTGTCTGCTTTCATGTCCCTGGGTTGTATATTGACCTGTGTTTCTCATACGTGTAAGTCTTGGAGAAGCCTGTGCATATAGAGAAACCTGCTAACTTGTTACTGTAGCTGAACAAAATTTTCTTTTTCTGAAGCAACATTTTACATAGTGTGATTCACTAACTGGTTTGGAAATGCCAGTACGAAGTACAGTAGTTAGCAGACAGTCTAAAAAAAAGTCCAAGAATTATTTTGTATGGGGTTTTCTAGACCTTCTGAAATTAAAATTGAAAGTATTTTTATTTGTCCTTGAAACATTGAAAAAGGAACTTTTGTGGCATACATTTCAGAGATAACCAGATACAAATGCAGCTCTGTTTAATGCATTTTCAGCCCTTCCTTCCCTGCCCTTCCCCCCCATCAGTCTTGTGGCTGCAGCAAAGTTGAGCTAAATAAACTAGTGCTTTCACAGTCACTTAAGATGACCATTTAGGGACATCTGAAATTATATAGAACTGAATTATAGCCCCTTAAGATTGTTGTTCAACTAGCTTTTTGTGCTTTCCATGGAATTGTCTATGTGAATAGCAGTGTTTTTAAAGTAAGTTATCTGATACAGAGTCTTGGTTAATTAATCTGAAATAAAGAGCACAACTGGAATTTCACGGCCATGTTATGAAGAGTAAAGCTGGCTGCCTTGAGTTGGTACAGTTCATTCTAGCACATTTTTAACCATAATCGCTATACCCTGGTAAATTATTTTGCTGTGTTGACAAAGGTGGACGTGTCAATCACACAGAACTTTAGATCACTGTGATTGTTTAATGCCCTTTTAGTTATGAACTTAATATACAAAATAACATTTGGTACAGCGACTGAATAATGTTAGAGTTACATTATTTCAGTACTAAGTGTTTGCTGTGGGTGAAACAGCTAAGTAAATCTCACTTGAACTGATCTCCCTTGATTTCATTTTTTTAATAGGTCACTTCTTATCTCAATTCTAATACATTATGATTAATTGGAGAAAAAACAGGAAAAGAATGTTATTCATGCTTACATCTAGCCCATATTACTGCTGCTACTGACAGCATTAACTTGTATCATCCTGCATTGTTTTGATGTTATTCATTTAAGTATAAAAATGGTGTGTTTAACTGGTTTTACAGTCTTCATCAGGCTCTCTTTAGTAAGTGCTGTCATCATGAAAACTTTTACGTTTGCCAGTCTAGAGTTGCAGCAATGTTTTACTTGTGCACAGAACTGCATATGTAAGATCTGCCAAGTTCTGTTCAAAATCAAGTACTGAGAAACAAAACAAACTCATACTTTCAGTATTTTAAGATCTAATATTCTGACACGATGAGAGGAACCTTTGGATTGTTTTGACGGACATCTCTGTTTAGTTTTGTTTGACTTAAAGTGCTGTGCTTCTTGAGTTCAGAAGACTTAAACACTTCTAATGTGCTCGCGCCCTCTAGTGTCCCTAGAGGTTTTCTTTGTTTTGCATATGTTTTTCTGTGGGTTATAGCATAGTCAAATTCGTTACTGCAATGCTGTCGCATCAGCAATTTATTTTAAGATACAAACCTTATTCTGTATTTTGGGAAGCATTAAAAGACTTTTCTGGCAGGAAAAATATAGAACATACTATTTATTTAAAAAAAAAAACCTAATCTGTATTTTGGGAAGCATTAAAAGACTTTTCTGGCAGGAAAAATATAGAACATACTATGTAATGATTTTTTTTAAAAAATATTTAATAGCTTGGCTGCATATCAAGATAGTTACAGTAAAAAAAGATTTCTCTTGGTTTTGATTGTCAAAGTACTCATCTGAAATAATTTCTAGCTTCATTTATAGATGACTAGGCAGTATGTACATATCTTCTACAGAAACTTTTCAGTGAAATTTGGGCTCTGTCAATATAAGCAACAAATAAGAGTTTTTATAGATATGAATTATCTTTCTTTTAAACTTCCTTGATGTGGACGTATTACGGAATTGTCAATTTTCTTCTAGATTTGGAAACATAATTAATACTTTAATCCTACAGATAGTTATTCTAAAATAAACTTTTCACTAAATTATCACTAACCTGTAAATCCAGGAAGAAGAGTATCCACCACGGGATGATTTCAGTGATGCAGATCAGCTTAGAGTGGGCAATGATGGCATCTTCATGTTGGCATTTTTCAGTAAGTTATCTTGTATCCCAGACCTACTGAGGTATATCTTAATTGTACCTTATTTCTATGGAATATAAAAGGTAGCTGTGGAAAAACTGCATTAATGTACTGTAATGAATGGATTTTTTTTTTTACCTGTACACAGATATAAACACTTCCCGTTCCAGATGTAGCAAATTTGTTGCACTTTGTGGCATCTGTCACAAATAAGGGGACAAAGCAAAATCATAGTAAATGTTTTGAGGCATAGCAAGGCTGCACTGTTAACTATGAATTGGGAAATTCTGTCATCTTCTAGTTGGACTACCAACTTGAATTAAAGGCTGGATCACAGAAATCTGGCAATCGATTTTTAAGTAGAAGAAATTTGAGAGAGTGATGATGTGCTATATAAAAGTTGCTGATGTTAGCGTAGTGAATTAAATAGCTGTGGGTGGATTTTTCGAACAAATCCAACAATGCTTATTTTCAGGTTGAACTAATCACTAGCATATAAAAATGTACTGTCTTCAGGTAACGTCTGATTGCAACCAGCGCTACTATGGCACTTCTTCAGGTACTATGTGTGCGCACTGTGCATGTCTTATCTTGTAACTTACGTACTGCGTTGAGCTAAGTTAGGTTTAGCCACTATAAGTTACTTCTAGAAAGAAGCTGCTTCTGTTTTGCCAATTGCATAGTTCTTTCTAATTTCTGAGGATATTTTCCCCTTCTGAAGTAAAGGTGTTTGGCAGCCTGGATGGAAGCTTGGTGTTGGGGATGTAGCTGTCCTTTTTAGCATTCATCAGGATGAAAGCTGATTGATTATCCACTGAAATCTCCTTTATGTCTTTCAAGCTAGATCTAATCTCAGTTCTTTTTTCTGTAATGTCTTTCACAGTCTCTTTATTTATCAGATGAAGGTTACAGAACTTTCACAAAAGTTTTTTTTCATGTTGGCGTATGAAGTACTAGGACAATGTGGTGTTTGCATCTTGGGATAAAAATATATGTCTCTACCTCACATAGCAAATGCATAAATACATATATAGGGTAACAAAGCGAGTTTTGTAGTCTGACCCCTTTCTGTAGTTGGACCATAGAAAGGGTATATATTCTTGGGGGAAAAGGGGGGGGTATAGCTTAATTTTTCTTTTTCCCTTTTTTCCCCCTTCCCTATGTGCTACAACTTTTTGTATTTTACCTACGTAGGTTCTGTATTGTGTGAACTTGTTCTTGCTTTTAAATCCTGGTTCAGGCCTTCATTAGCACTGCACTTGGAGGTCAAGTGGATTTCTGGCTCTAATATGTTTTAAGTCCTTAAAATCACAGCTGAAAACAGACTTGTTAGCTTACAGCTAGGAGCACAGTAATAGTAAAAATCCTGCTATGCAGAAGCTGAACTGGAATCAAAGGCTCCAGAAGGGCTCCAATGATACTCACATGCAGTCGGCCAAAACTGCATGCCCAGAACCTTGTGTGCACCTTCCAGAATGCAGACGTTTACTTGGATAAACTGGCAACTTTCTCTTCAAATAGCTGTTTAGCTGAGACTGACTGCACAGAGCACTACTTTTACACATTTAACAAAAATACTCTGTAGATCATAATTTTTCTTGATTATTCTGACACTGTTACTGCCAACTTTGCTCGCTTATGAATGAAATGCATAAATGAGGGCTTAGATGTTGCAAGATATTTATGCAAGTGTATGCTTAATTGGGATCTGTGTTGGCTGTTATGGACACCGGTTACATATGGAAATTGATAAAGTTTACTTGTTTGTGTGCGTAGTATGAGGAGTTCACAAAAACTCATAGCATTTATAGACCTGTAATATCAATTTTCAGTTTTTCTTAGGGAAATTGGAGAACTAAATGAAAAATGAGCTTAACTTAATAAAGGTAGACCGTAAATAGTGGGTGGTGCATTCCTGTCCCTCTAATAAGGAGATAAGTCTCCATAAAGTTGATGTATGTAGATTTAAGAAAGCAGAAATTAAAATGAAATTTACAGTATGGCTATCTTCTGTTTTTTGTTTTTTTTTTTCAGGGTGGGATGTGTTTAAACGCTTCAAGTAGAGGTTGGCAGATCACAGACAGCCTAGAATAAGTTTCCTCACTTAGTTAAAATGCAGAAGAACAGTGTCAGGAACTGTGCTCTAGTGAGAGGAGCATGGAACGAGTGGCTTGTTCCAGCTGTGCTCTGCCACCTCCTCCTCTGACTGTTAC
>NW_008825547.1:1561286-1567310 GCF_000699105.1 Pygoscelis adeliae
CTGGCTTGTGCGGTAGTGTGGAGGAGAAAAGTGGGGGGGGGGGGGGGGGGGCTCGCTGCCTTTGTTTTAAATATAAAACAGTGAAGTTAGCTTTTTTTATTTCATTTTATTCAACTGAAGTATAATAAAATGAACTTTTTACTGAGCTTCCCTGCATATTGCAATCGACTAGTGATATGTAGCTACCATCTAGTGGTAGCTGCCCAAGTTGCATAAAATTGCTGTCTTGAGGCCATCTAGTGGCCAGATCTGTTTGTTTGGGTTTTTTGTTTGTTTCAGGAGCTTGGTGTATGCAAGTTAAAACCTGTTTCCCACCTAAGTTGTAAAGTACTGTTCTGGTTAGCATAACTAAATAGAATGAGATGATACACTCTAAAGAATAAAAGTCCTTTGCATGAACAGGTGGGTTTTTTGCTTTAGCACTTGATTCAGAAACTTACTGGAAAAATTTTGAAAACAACTTATTTTATTTCTAATATGTGGTAAAATCATATGTTTTAAGAAATTGGTGTTGCTCTTGAAATCTGTGATTATGTTGGTGAGCAAGGAATCTGCTCTCTAATGGTCAGGGCTGGTGTTTGTCAGTTTCTGATTTTGAGGTAAATGAATATATTACATATATATTAGTGAATATATTCATTTTGCTGTGAATGCGAAATGCAGCAAATTTTGCTATCAGACCACTTCATATATTTTTTTCTGTTATGTATTTTTAAGTCAGCTGTACCTTATACAGCATAGTAGAAACTTTTCAGAATGCCAGAGGAAGTTGTTAATTGGTGAGTTTCTCAGTGATTTTTTTTTTTTGTATGCACGACAAAAAGGAGGAATTTCTGAGCTGTTTCTTTCCATTTTGAACACAGCTGTAATGGTGATAGAGCAAGTAACTGTTGTGACCCAAAGGGTTTGGTTTTCATGCTTAACCTGCCCATAGTGGAAGTCTTTCAAATCATGTCTGATTTGCTCATCCTGGTTCATTATGTGAAGGAGGTAATTTTGGGCAGTAATAAAAGGCTTATATGGTTTTCCCTTATATTTAAGGAGTGCTTTAGAAATATCAACCAGCCTTTTCACCTGTGGGCCCCAGAAGGAATTATGGAGCTCATCTAGATTCTTTGAAACCATGGAGGGGAGTTTTGGGTTGTCCCTACAACCTAGGAAAAATGAATATTAATTTGAACCTTACAGGTGAGTTAATAAGGAAGAAGAAATGGAGACAAGTGTTTGATTATACAGCTGAAGTTTAAGTTCTCATATAGAGATCTTATTTGTTATTTTTGAACAACATCTGGGCAATTTAAACACCGTGCAACTCACACCAATAAAGTCTCATGATGCGGAGAATTGTAAGTGTACGTGTTGTCCCAGATGCTATATTGGAACAGACAGTAACCATACCAAAATTTTGTGAACTAATCTTCATACAGTTTTCAAAGCTATTAGGTGCTTCAAGCAGTCAATAAACTGCATACAAGCTAGGATATCTACTTAGGGGGGTTCAGGTGGGCACAAGTTGGAAGGCAGAGTTGTAGCACGAGCTCAGGATGAGCACAGCCTCCTGTTGTATGCTGCCCGAGGAGCGGTAAGCACGGTCTAAATTTCCGGTGGGAGGATTCCTCTGTGTGAATTTGGGAAACCTGACTTCTGTATGTCCACATCACGAATGTGATGCAGGTTTCCCTTAGTGATGCCAGAGAAGGTGAGGGGAAGTCATTTGACTGAAATTGCAAATGTTGGAAGGAGATAAAGGAACTGTTTTGGGAGTGCGTATTTCTGGTTATCAGGGGAGCGTGTCTGACCTTCATCCACAATCACCTAACTTCTTTCTTAATGTAGAAAGCATTTGACTTACATGGTTTCTCCATACACGTTGGATAGAATACAAAATAAATGGAATGAGCAAGCTTCTAGCTGGGCATTAGGAAAAATTTACCAGCAAGGGTAATGAAGCAGTAGAAATAAATTGTCTAGGGAAGTTTTTGAACATTCATCACTGAGTAGGAGAAAAAAAAAATGTCTTTTGAAGTTGATAGCAAATGCTTCCAGTGATCATCATCAAACTTCAGGTGAGCCCTTCAGGAAGGAGCAAAAATGTGTCCCAGTTCAAGAATGGAATAAATTCTGTGCAGGAAGGGGAAGAATAATTTCTAGTGGTGCGTGAAGATCTGGAAAGTGTTATTTATTGCAGTATGCTTAGTAAACCTAGGCCAGGTGTGAAACATTAAGCTCTTTGGTGTTTGCTGTATATTAAAATAATAAGTCATTGGACAAACAAATCGGGGAATAAAGGATGTAACTGAGCATGGTTGCTTTTTGTGTATATAGTAGCCACTATAATCTTATCACAGGCTTGAGCCATGGTTAAAATTTGGAACCGACATAGACCGGTTTTGCTGGCTTCTTTTCATGATACTGAATATAAACTTAAGTGATTAATGTGTGGCTGTGGAAAGGTAAAAAAGATCAGCAAGTGAGGTGCAAGAACAGTTGAGGAAAAAGCAGATTTGTTCTAGTATGCTTGTCATTATGGTTGCATCTTCTGATGTATTGCAGTATGTACAACTCAAAACCTTTGCACAAGGTTTCTTAAAAACTTGAAAAACTAAGTTTTCTTCGTTCACTGTAAATTGTGGGAGTGAAAGGATGTGTCAATATTGCTTTGCAGCTTAATGAGCGCTGACAAGAAGCAAGCATGGATTAATAAATTATTGATGACAAAGTACAGCTTCATACATCATCTTTGCCTTGCCCCTGTAGTTATTGGAGAATGAAGAATGGCAATGAATACAGGCTTGTTTGTTAAAACGAAGTTGAATTATTTTACTCCAGCTTCTTTGGAATTGCCAATAGATAAAAGACTTTTGATTTCTAACTTTAATTTTTTTATATGAAAAATCCTACACTGACCACTGCCCCTCAGAAGAGGGCTTTGGGTGTGGAAATAGCTGATGGATAGCCTTATTTTGCGTGTCAGATTCTAAGACTTCTACAGCATTTAGAACACCCCTGTGCTTTTGGCTGGGATTATCTTACTCCAAACCATAAAGAGAAATACAAGTATAATGTAATTGTTGTGGGTGCTACATTGGATATCAAGAAGACTTTTTATTAAAGAAGACCTTTAGTCCAACTTTCCTCCTCCCAAAAAGCAACTTTTTACCTGTTTTTCATTATGAATTTTGTTTTCATGAGGAAATAATTCTTAACGGTTATATTCCTTTTATGTGAATTACATTAATATAGACTTACTATCTCCTCTTGTTGACATTTCAGGAATGTATAAAACTCAAAAATCTTACTTTATCAGTCCCACTTGTCTGTATGGTGTTAGAGTAGCAAAGAAAGAGACTGAAATCATGATGCCAGCGCAGTCAGTGTGAGTTTCATCTAAATGCCTGAAATCTATTAAAAGAAAGAGGACAATAGTTGAAAGTTGGGCTCAAGTATGAATCCAAACACTAGCGATCTCTGGGATAGGAAACAATTCTTGCTGCAGAGTGGTTAGTCTTGCAGCGGGAGTCTAGAAGATGAGTACAGAACCTGGCTGCATGAAGAGGATGGGCAAACAGAAGTTAAGAACGCTTTTTTCATTAAAACCATGATGTGGTTGTAGCAGCTTGTTAGACTTCCTATCTCATTTTCGGGAATGGCTTTCTTCTTTATGATAGCGATTATTAGTGTCAGACCAGGAGCATTGTCTGTATCAGAACGTCAGGGGAAGCTGAAGCAGTATGAAGGACAAGGTCATCTCTTTAACTGCTGAACAGTGTCATTTACATTTTGCAAGTGAGTGGATGCAGGCAAATAGTGGAGGATTGCATTTGTTGCAGTAAGAAGCTCACACGATGACTTAGTTGCCTCTATTTAGTAGATAGAGAAGGAAGTAGATTCATCTAAAAAAAATGCTTCCTTTTGCTAAGTCTGTCCCCTCACCATTGTATTTTCTCTCTCAGCTTGGTGGAGAAACTTGTGCTGTGGCTTCTCTATGGCAACATAGGGATGAAAATTATGGAGAACTTTTATTGCAATAATAATTAGGTGAGGCAGGAATTACACAGAAAATAACATTAGTAACTCTTAAGCAGATGCAGCGTAGGCTGCAAAGCTCAGTCAACTTGCATGACTGGCAGAGGATATACATGGAAATCATTGTGGAATAAGATACAGATAGGTAGATGAGGCTAATCTTAATATGGAGAAAAACAATTGGAAGATAGATAAAAATCTTAACTTGTTGCAGTCCTCTCAGAAACTGGAGATGCATCTCTGAAAGGCAAGAATGGATTTTGCAACCAGAATGAGACAGTGAAGATGATTTTTGGAGCAGTAATAGGACAGAGGGGAGGTGAGGGAGAAGCAATGGGAAAGATTGAAAACATGTAGATATTATTGTTGCCCATCTTAAGTTTGTTAAGATGATGCAACACCAAGGCAATGTTGGAAGAATCTCCCTAATACGTTGCCTAGGTTTTACAGAGGTGGAAGTAATATGTTCCTCATACTGCTGAAGATAGGGAATTTTGGTTAGGTCCTCACTGCAGAATTTTTCTAGTGGATGGTTACAGATCAAAACTTAAATGGTGAGATTTTTCTTTCCTATATAGTCCACTTTTATTGGGGTATGTGAACTTACATAGTTTACAGCTTTCGTAATACTTTATGCCTTTTCTTTCCTATTTGCATTGTCTGCTTATATAAATTGATGGAAGAGCACACTGGTTAAAGGAAAAAAAGCTATTGTGAACAACATTGGAACATGCTGATGCCTTTGCTTTCAGGAGTCGGGCAAACAATTTAGTGTTAAATACCCACCTAAGACTCATCAGTGACTGTGGATCCTATTTTTAATATTCCTTTAGGTCAAATTGAAAGGAAGGTAAAATTGTCACTGTGTTCAACTTTGATTATAAGAACTAATTTTTTTCCCTCTCCTACATTTGTGGTTGGGAAATCTCTAATTTTTATAATGCGTGTACAAATCAGTTCAGGCGTTATAAAAATCCTTATTTTTTTAACATATACCTATTAAAATTGTAACTATTCTGGGAATTCCTCTAGTCTGCATAGTCCATTAGAAACGTGTCTATCTTCTGTCCTTTTTTGCCTGCCTGTTGTTGGAGTCACAGTCGAAGTCACCCTTTGTGGCTTGAGTAGCGGGGAGAAAGGGAGAGAGCAGTAAGCTGTTACGCTGCGACAGGAACAGAGACGCCTTGCAGAACTAGCTTCTGAAATCTGTTGCTTTTAAAAGTATGGTGGATTTGGAGAGCTTGCTTAAAATAGGGAAATGCTGTTTTCAAAACAATGTATCCAAGCTTTCTCAAATGTAAACACTTGTGTTTTGGAAAGATAGGTAAATGTTAGGGTCACAATGTTGTTCTTATGTGATAGAAAGGCGCTCTTTTTTTTTCTTCTCTGCGTATACCAATATTTTATTTGAAGTTGTTGTGTTTTTTGGTTTTGGGGTTTTTCTTGTGTTGTGGGTGTTTTTGGTGGTGTGTTTTGATTTTTTTTTTTTTTTTTTTAAGATTTGTAATTAGTGTAAAAGTAAGCTTTCTTATTGCCACCATCTGTTACCTCTGGCTCTGTCCGAGGCAAGATGTTTTCTCACTTGTACAAAATGACTGTGTTGATGTAAAGTCTTCCAAAACTTCTCTTGGAACTTCAGTTTCTTTACAGTTCATGGAATCCCACTGCAGTTTTACAGATTAATTTTGCATTTGTGGATAAATCATTGCATCTTCATGTGGATTGTTGGAGGAGTTGTAACAAGGTTTTAAATTACAAAAAAAGTGGTTGCTTATAGATAATCCTCCCAAACTGACTTTTATTTAAGAAAGCTATTGACCAATTTTCTGTTCCTAATGTTTTGCTGTAAGTGTTCAAACTTTTACTGAAAAGACAGACTTTTTTTTTTCTGTGGTGATTTAATGTCTGAATTTTGTGGGTTTTGTTTTTTCCCCTAAGTTTGGGGCTTTAAAACATTAAGGATTTGTGTGCAGGGGTTTTGTTCCCCTCTGCCCCCCT
>NW_008825547.1:1567344-1582901 GCF_000699105.1 Pygoscelis adeliae
GTGGTTTTTGTGTTTATTGTGGGCTTCCCAACTGTTTTCAATTTTCCACCGTCTTGTCCTCTCCAGAACTCCTGAATTGCCTTCTTCCACCAGCTCCCCCAGCTTTTCTGTTTGATGGTTTTCTCATTAGTTGCCCTCACTTACTCCCAAAGGTGGGACATCACCTAATTGGGAATTCCCACACTTTGACCTAATGCACGCAAACTGAATTCAATACAGATGATGATGTTGATTTGCCAAGTACATACGCAGATATGAAACTTTAAATCTAAAAACTACTGGGAGTTATGTAAAAGTGTTAATTGAAGTAACAGCACTAGTTATGCTCAATGTCCTTTTTGTTTCTTGATTTCTTAAGCTTCTATGTAAAACTTCCAAGGTTTCTTATATCTTATGCTTGAATATAGATCTAAAAGAGAAGACAGTAACCAATGAAACATCAGCTTCTCAACTTATCTTCATTTCTGTACTATGTTTACAGAGCAAGAGCGGATACTTTTATTCTGTTCGATCCAAACTGGATAAAGCTGAATATGCAGCCTTGATACATGCACGTATGTGTGCATATAACTATATTTTTGGTTATAAAAGTGTAGTAAGGTTTTTTTCTTTGTTTTAATGCAAGTCTTGTATGTTATAGTCCTTTGTTTGCATTTACCCTTCATGTCTAGTGTCATCTGGTTAGATTCTGTAGCAATGTAATACCTTCTTTTATGTTGGAATTTTCTCTTGTTTAAAGTAGTAGGTTCCAGCCTGTTTACCATTTGCTTTGTTATTAAGTGACTATACCATGGGGAATGTCTGGGTTCAAAGTCAATCTCTGAAAGCCTGAATTACCGGAAGGGAATTACTGACTGTGTAAGCATGTCCTTATTAGTTTAGAAGTGAAATTAGTGTTAAGTCTGTTTGCTTAGCTATACAGATTAACAGAAGCTACTGTTTCTTTTATTTTATAGTGGCGTTTATTTTCAACTGGATTGGATTTTGTTTATCCTTCTGTATAACAAATACCATAGCTGGAAGGTATGGTGCAATCTGTGGATTTGGTCTGTCCCTGATCAAATGGATTCTCATTGTGCGGGTATGTTTCTTGATTCACACTGTACAGACTCTGTTTGTAGAACCAAACCGTAACAATTTATTCAAGGATATATAATAACGGAATTAAAATTCAGTATGTTAAAGTCTAGTGCTTAACAGAGTGCCTAGAACTTTCTCTAACTTCCACTTTAGTAGAGAATTTACTTGCTATATATTCATACGTGCTTATTAATGATGAAGCTTAATCTATTTTTATCTGACAGCATTTTACGTTTATCTTCCACTAAAATAAATGCAGAATGACTCATTCTTTGTACAAATATTTAAAAGCATACAGAAGAAGTGGAGCAAGTACCTAAAATGACACTGGTATTGTAATGTCCTATATGAAAGATTTATAAATGGCTCAGCCTATCGGGGGCGGGGAGGAATGGATCAGAAAACATTTCTTCCCTGTATCTGATTCTATTCCTTGTAAGATACCTACTGAATCAAGTAAAAATTGAATATGAAGTTAGTCACATTTTTAGCATCATAGATGCTCAATTTCTTGATATTTTCACTGCAAGACTAGATACCTTTCAGAAAGGTACGTTAGCCAAATGGAAGTTACTTAGCTGACTAAGTGGATGCTAGATGAAATGTAATGATTCTTTCTGAACTTGAATTCTACATGTCTGTTAGATACAACATTTAAAATCTCATTCCGTCTAATGAAGAAAGAGTTCTTGGATAACTTAGTCATCTTTTATGCCCTGCCAACTCTTTTTTTTGTTTGGTTTTTTTTTCCCCTGTGCGTGTGCTAGGAACTTAACTTGATTTGGTCTTAGCACGATAGTACAAGGCTTGTAGAGAGAAGAGATTGCATGGTCCTTCCTGGACATGTCCTGCATCCTCCTTAGAGCTGAGGGTGATTTTGTTTTTGCTTTTCTTTTTTGCTTCTTCAGGGCAGGGGAATGCTACTGGACCAGATGTGATTCTGGTGTATTTAGTTGGAATTCAGGGTTTGGGATGGAATTTATCTTAAGGGAGCGAGAAGACATGCATTTTTCAACTATGCATTCGTTGGGGATATTTTCGACTTCCCTTGAGGCATTCTAAACAGAGGGCAGAACTTGCTCATTGTGTCAGTTTTATTATTCCTGTCTGCTTGAAAATGTGCTCATAACAAACACAAAATTAATATATGCTGAACTTCCTTGAAGAATTACTGTGTTCTAGACTATATTTAAATTCTTGTATACAATCTGTTACTGATTGTAAAATATTAGAGCTGACCAATTCCAAGACCTCAGGGGCGGGGGTTTTTCATAGTGAAGATTATCATCTTCCTGTGTTGTCTCCCTTTCTAGAGACAACAGCAGAAAGCTCATAAGGTTTGTTTTAATGGTGAGACACAAGCACGCGTGTGTGCACGAGATTGTTCTGTTCTTTTGTTTCAAGCTCCTCCGAAGGCTTGTGCTGCCCTTTCTCACTCAGGGTCAGTAGTACAAAACTTTATAGTGTCTAAACAGTCCGAGTTCACATATGCTCTCTCTGTATCCATGTTTACTGGGGGGGGGGAGAACAAAAGCACAATTTTTCTGTTGGGGAAATTCTGCAACCATGCTTCTGCCTAAAGAAAGTGTGAGAGTAACACACATAGGCCAGTATTTGATTGCTGGTTTTAGTAAATCTTTCCAATTAAATGAAGTTGTAACTTTAAAGAAAGTGTATTGGCATATATGTTTAGGGAATTCAAAATACTGACTATCAAGTGAGATGGGATTAATAATGTTGTCAACTTCCTGGGAATCGAGTATTCATTTGATATTTTAATGAAGTGTCAAAATATGAAATGCTTACTCTGCCGAATCATAGAAATGCTAGTATTTATATAAGGATAATGTAAGTACCAATTCTTTAGTTCGACTTAGCAATTCTGTTTCATGATATTTTTTTCTTGGATTGCCCATAGAAATGAATACAGTACAGGATTAAACCTTTAAAGAACTCACATGATCTGGCTTTATTCTGGAGAAAACATGTGGATCTCAGTGCACAGTTACTTGAAGAAAAAAAGAACTATATCTAGAGTTCTTTAAATGTCTTGGATTTTTGACTGGTTGCATATGTGGCCCAGTATCTTTTCTTCTTTTTTTTTTAAAGAGTAAACTGAATTATGTGTTTTCTTGCTTGATACTACTGAAATGTCCTAGAAGTGGCAAATGAGAAGCACTGTGGCAGGATGCAGTAAACATACTGAATGATAGTAGGATGGGAAGTGTATGAAAAGTGTGCAGAGGTACTAAATAGGTTATTTTATTCCTTCTGGCATCTTTTCACGCATCTCCCCATTCCTACTTCTTATGTGAGTTTTGGAGACATTTGATTAGCCTTTTTATCAGTGAAGCATGCAGTCTGGAGTCTGGTGAAGGCACAGATACCTGTCTCCGATACCATCACACCCTGCCCTCCAGCTGCCTCCCACATCACAGGGAGGACAAAACTGTCTACCATGGTCAGTAACAGGAACAGTTGAAATGCCACTTCAAGGTTCATTTAGCTGCGTTCAGCTCACTGCTGGGAACTGAATGCTGGTTTGAAAATGAAAAGACTTTAATGAGTTGGGGGTCTTTATGGGGCTGGTATTCTTGGCAGCGATTAACAGTAGGGGGTATACAGAAGGTCAAAAGCTCTTCTTTTGAGGGGTCAGCAGAACATCCCTGTCTGATAAGATTAAACTAATGTGGCTTTTGGTGTTAATATCTAAAGCAGCAGGCTGCTGTAATGTGTTTGGGATGGCAGGCATTGGGGGGGGGGAAAGGAAAATTGACAAGTGGTGATTCATTATATTAGAAAATGTGAGATGATTTTGGCAAGTAATACAAGTTTGGTTAGGTTTTTTTTTACACACACACACATATTTTTTTAGAGGTTTTAAAATAACTTTGCCACAGACCAACTGATACTGGAAGTGTTATTTGTATATTAAACTGCTGCACAAATACCAGTTTTGCTTTTTAGTTGAATATATTACTTTTATTTAAATTTGCTTTTTCCTCTGTGTTTTCTGTATTTGCATAGTGTGTTAAATGTGTCTTAGTCATCTGTCTTACTGCAGCTAAGCCTCGTGTATGAATTTCAGTTTTCAGATTACTTTACTGGATATTTCAATGGACAGTACTGGCTTTGGTGGATATTTCTTGTACTTGGTAAGTGGCAATTGAAAACATTTCTGTTTTGATGTGGAAGTACTTAAAGATGAATCATGTCATTGTAAGTAAGAGTTCTGTAACATGTTTAGTTATGTGTTTTTCTTTAGCTGCTGGTAGTTTCGTGTGTTGTTTTTATTTCCATAGTATTCACGAGGTTATTGGTTATCATAGTGGTGTTATTGTGTGAACTGCGGACTATTCAAATAACCTTCAGCTCAAAAAAATTTGTCCTACATATGTAATTATGTACATACCTGAGACTTGTAACTTGTGCTTTTTAAGCTGCTTCTACTGATCTAGGGGTGCAGAACTGTGTAATGAAACTTCGGCTTTATGTGGAGAACATATTGAAAAGTGAGTGATACCGAGTACTTACATGTATAAACCTGTACGTCAAGTACTAAATTTTAAGAAGTGTGACTGATCCTAGGAAGGTGGAGTCTGCTGTCTTGTACATAGGTCACGAAATGTCCTTTCCTAGTCCTTTGAAATGTATACTGCATCAGTAGTTTCTCAGTCGGACAAGAGAGTGGCTTCATGCTTTCTGATCACAGTGCTCCCATGATGTCAGCTTTCTCTTAAGAGGTCTGTCTGCCCATGTTCAAAGTCTTATACGCATCAAATTCTGCTCTTCTGTGTGTTTTTATTTAGGATATACCAAACCCCAACCACTATACCTTTTTTCCTACTGTGGATTTTGTAATTTGAATATGGAATCTGGAATGATTTTCTTTTACAGAAGTGGATGCTACTATCCATTTTATTTTCTAGCTCTGGAAGCATAGTAAACTGTTCCTGGTTCAGTAGGTGGCACTCTTCCCTTTGAGTCAATTGACTCAAATGGCTAACAGCAAATGTTAGGATGAAATGTTAAGGAAATAAAAAAAAAAAAAACCAAACCTGCCTCCCCCCCCCCCAAACTAACTCTGAGATGCTGACTGTTTGTGACTCACTATTTATCTCACAAGAAATGCCAGAAACCTTAAACAATGTTACCTAAAACTTTCTCTATCTGCCTTTTAGTAAAGTTCGAGGGCATTCATCAGACTTCTTAATATCCAGCTTGCTCTACTGTTATGCACTTGGTTGCTTGAGATACATAGAAACTGCAAATGTTTAACACATCACAGCACCAGTCCCTTGAACGCTTTCATATTCTGCTTGAGGTGATTGCATTTAAGTAGCAAGTGAAATGACTTTACAGGTACAAACATCTCCAGATAAACCTTTAACTAAAACAAACCCTTGTGGTGCCTGAAATTGGGGTTTGACGCTGTTTTCACTTGGATGAAAATAGTGTGTTCTTCCCCTACCATTTTCCTCCACCGTGTCTATGGAAAAAGCTGTACATTTGTAGTTCCTCTTTTTCCTAGTCTTTTGCAGCACTTGTTCAGAAGTTAGCTCACTTAGATTTAGGAAAGCCTTCTCTTCAGCCTTAACTGTTTGAAGGTTATTTTTTTTTTTCTTTAACTCAACGAAGTTTATAATACGCCTTGGAATAAAAGGCACTGTGAGGCATGCAGTATGCATCCAGCAGTCAGCGTTCCCTTGTCTTACGAATGTTTTGCATGAAATACGCCAGCAGTGTTTTTAAACTGATAAAGTGGATATACTGAGATTGCTAGAACACCATAGAAGGATTTAACCCAACAGAGCTACTTAGCAGGACATGGAGGAGTATTATCAAGTCATGGGAGCTCTGCCAACCAGATCTGTATTTCATTGTTTCGGATAACTTTCCCGTTAGAGCATGCGAAGTAGCATATCCTGCGTCTCTTCAGAAGTGAATGAACTGAGTTGGATTCTTTCTTTTGCATAGTCCTTTGACATACTTGAGCCCGCCTGTTGCCATCTTCTCCCCTCTTCTGGTGTTCACCTGTTTCTGCTCCTTTCCCTTTCAATGTCTGGAAAAAACTGTTCACGCTTCACAGAAAAGTGAAGTGGTTTACTTCCAAGGAGCGGTTGTGTACAGTGAACAAGTTTGAGAGAGACAATTCTAATTTTTAAATTTAAATGTTAGCCAGTGTTTCTTTTTGAAGAACACAATGCCAAGTGTTGGGTTTTTTCCTTCCCTGAACAGAGAAATAGAAAATATGGGTTGAACTTGGACTGGTTTTCCAACATTTGTAATGCAGAAAGTATGCTTTCAGGCACCTTAAGAGCTGCCTGCCCACCTTTTGCTGTTTCAGCTGCTTTTCAGTTGAACGTGGGACTATCTCTGGTAATGTCTGGGTAACAGCTTTTGTAGTAGACTTTTGATCCAGATCTTAGTGCTTTCTTCTCCATGCAGAATTCACCTTAATTACAGAAATGTGTCTGGCTTAGGTCAAAGTTCCAGTGGTTAGCAGAGCATTCTCTGTGTTTGGGTTTTTTGTGTGTGTGTCCTAATGAGGCTTTGGTTTTAAAAAAGCAAAAAGAAAGTAAATAAAATAAGAATTTACAAGTAAAAAGAATTTAGAGAAGAAATGAGCGTAGGAAAAAAAAATTGGCCTCAACCTGGAAAGCAGGAAGAAAAAGTGCATCACATAGCAAAATATCAATGTAACCATAGAGATTGTTTAGTAGGATGTAAGATGATGAAAAGGATGAAATCTTTTCCTAAACTTGTTAAGCTTCAGTTTAGTTTTTCGTTTGAACCTTTGGAATCTTTATGTATATATGTGTGTGTATATATATATATATATACACACATTAGCATATATCTTCAAGGTACCTGTGTGTTCATTAAATAAGGAGATTTGCTCTCTAGGCTCGTGTTTCTCTCCACTGGACATGGAATTCAGTTTTCAACACCCACCACCCACACACACGCCCTCCACAACTCTTTGGGCAGATTGTTTTATCTGTGTTGGATTCTCTCTGATCCAACTGATGAATGAACTAATCTGTTGAAGTTCACTTAATGGAGGAAAATGGACCAAAGAACTGTGTCCACTCTGCAATGATGTGTTTTTCTGGCTTTGTTTGTTCAGATGTCCAGTGAATCTCTGAATTGATAAAATGATGTTGACAACATCATGTTAGTGATTTCCATTGTTGCAACTGTAACTTCTGTGTGACTATTCTGTATCTCTTGTTCCTCTTATCAGAGCTGAAATATTCTTTCAAATGCAGTTAAATATTTTAAAATAATTTGAAATGTGGAGTTTACGAAAAAAACGTAATCATAACACATGTTGAGTAATTTTCTTTGAATCGACTGTTGGTCTTCCTCCTCTTGGACAGGTGCATTTTCCTGCATGGTTAAATCTCAAGCCATAATCTACTCTAATTTATTATTGGCTTGTTGCTAGAGCAATCTATACTGTCTTTTTGTTTTTTTCTCTTTTGATTTTCAGTACATTTATCTTGTACGTTTTGTGATTCGAGTAGTCATCTAACACAGTAGGAACTTTTTTAAGAATTCTACTTGAAAAGAATGTGCAGCATGTCTTTTTTGTGTGCGTTCTTGTCTTCCCCCCCCCTTCTTTTTAAGTTCTTTCATGCAGTCTTTTTAGCAGATGATACTTGAACCCAGAATGAGTGTAAAATTTCTGAAAAGCCTTCCATAAGGCTGTATCCTGATATCACAAGATAAAAGCAGAAGACTTGCTTGTTGAATTTGTGAATTATGCATAAAGACCTCACTTTACTTACTATAATCTAGATTTTTAAAAAATATTTTAATAAGAATAATGTGGGATAGCGTGTACTTAGGTTGATATACTTCATTTTGTGCATTTTCTACACTTTCAGGACTCCTCCTGTTCTTTCGAGGCTTTGTTAATTATCTTAAAGTCAGAAATATGTCTGAAAGCATGGCAGCTGCTCACAGAACAAGATTTTTTTTCTTGTACTGAAGGTAAGCAACTTTTAGCGATAAGATTCTCTCCCAGGAAAACTGAGGAGAATGAAATACATTAAAAATAAATAATCAAACTTCTGTCACAAAACTGAAGTTGCATGATTTTTGAATGTCTGTTATTAACGTTGTATATATTCTACATGGACTTGGAAATATCTGAACAGTCTCTTGAAGTCATGAATTTTGGAAGTAAATAATGCATCCTTGTTGCCTCCAGTCCTCCCTGGAACTACTGTTCAGTAACAGAAATGAAGAGGAACCTGTTGTTTTTCCTAAGCAAGAAGCAGTATCTGCTGCCTGTCAGGATACTGTCCTTTGTGTTGGAAAACTGGCTTTAGCAGTCAACCTGTTGTCAGCAAGTTAGGAAGCACTAATCTGCCTGCATATTAAATCTGATTTGACATGGGTCTGAACATGCAAACAATAGATGAGTATTGTCTCTCTTTACATGACTGGATTAAGACGGTCATGTACAAGTATGATTACTGTGTATGCAACAATGTGCTTTATATGTCCTTCAGGTAGCTGACTAATCAGTGTGGCACACATCCACTCTGTTGTTGTTGTTCTTTATACTTTTTATCCGTTAGGTGGATCTATTGGACTTCGCTATGTAACTTAAACGAGGAGTCTCCGTTTGTGTTCAACTTTTATCGTGTCATGCAGTTTAAGTAAAAAATTTAAGCCTAGAGATAAGTGCTGTAGCATTTTCACTACTCTGCAGTTTACTTAAAATGCTTAAATACTGTATTCTGACTTAACTGAGAAGCTATGTTTGCTGTAATAAAGCATGTTTTCATAACTTTTCTCCAAGATTGGTCACAGGATCAATATGAAGTAACCAGCAACACATTATTGAAGCCTGAAAAAAACCTGGGACAGTATTTGCTTAGAAAAACACGGTTCCTTTTATATGACAGTGATATACATGTAAAAACAGCTAATGATAAATATCTATGCTATACTGTATAGTTCTTGATCATGGAAGACATCTGTTAACGTAACTCTAACATAATATTTCTTTGTAATGTGCCGTTTTGTCAAAATTACGCGGTAAGTTAAAGTTAAATAACTAAGGCGTATGTTGCCTTTTAGTAACCAACATAAATTGGCATCTACGTGGGAGCATTTCCTTTTTACAATAGTTACATATCGCTCCTTTTCTTAGTAGTGTGGTAACCTCTTCAGAACACTGAAATTTGTAGAGACAAGACTGAAAATATCTGTTAGCTTTCAGTACAATCAAGTTTAAAAATACTACTTCAAAAATAATCGTTAGGACTAATTGGTATTTGAAAACTGTAGCTTAAAGAGAATAATGAGTGTAGGATAATGTGGTCTGGGACTCTTTGCTCTTCTGCAGTTAAAATTCTGCTTTGGGACAAAACACTGTTTGATTCAGCATTAACTGAAGTTAATGAGTTGTCCTGTCTGAGTTCAGTGGCTTTGAATTTTTCCTTTACCTGTAAGCATGACTGAGATGTATGGGGTGATAAGGTCTGTGGAGTGTTTAGAGAGCTGGACACGTAAATATTATTTTTTTGAAGCATTTTCAGTATTGAAACAAGAAGTTCAAATTAACTGCTATCACACTTAAATACCCTTGTTCTTGCACAGACAGGTAACTTCCTTTACAGTGACTATTAGTTTTAATAAATAACAAGTATTACCTCTGCAGTTACAAGATATTCTCAGGTGTTCTTTTGAAATGATAACACAATAACTGTAAGTTTTCGCATATTTCTTCCATCCTGACATGGGGGGGTAAAAAGGCTGTTTCTTTGCTGCTTCTAGGTTTAACATCAGTTAGCAACGCTACTTCTAGTGAATCACTGCGATGAACTGAAGTACAACTCTTTCTTTATCTCCAGACTGCATCGAACAGACATTCCTTTCCTATACCAGAGTGAGACTTCCAGATGATCTGTAACCCTCCAAGTTAATAGGATAGAAGACTACTAAAACCAGAAGACAAATTAGTGAAGATAACGGCTTCAAAAACGAATGACAGGATGGTTAATAATCGAATACCAGTTCTGGTCATTCTAGTAAATATTTATAATTGCTGCCTTTTGTTCTAGCACATTTGTATATGTGCTTATTAAAAAGATAGTATTGAACTAAGAACAAACTATCTGTTAGTATAGATTAGGTACAGTCAGACTCAGTTAATCTGTGCTTGTTGTATCTGAAAGATTTAAGTGGTAACTTGTTTCACAGTGTGTATGTACCACTGACTTGTTGGTCTGAACTTTGAGTACAATGAAATGCATTCAATGATTCAGATTAACCAGTTCAGACAGTTTTTTATATAATTTAGATTCATCTAATGATTATGTAGAACACTTTTAAGTTTACTAAACCCCAAAGTTCCTTGTTGTCACAAACTTGTATTCGCCAATATTTTATCAAATTCAAACCAATATACTGGTTTGCTTAAAACTGATACTCCACTTTGAGTCCCCTGTAAATAACTCTGCGTAAATGACTGTTTGAATTGCTTCTTAGGAAATATGTCAAAATATATTTTGTAACAGCATATTCTCTAAATTCTGTTTAATCTTAGAGCTACCTACATATTTTTTGTTAATTGGCTATTAAGGGTATAGTTACTATTAGATGTAATTTTGGAGGTAAAGGCATTGAATTGTTTGTCTCATCCTAACTTTCCTCACATGAATTATTATTATTAACTGGTTTGGGCTTGAGCCTGAAAGTCATTATTCATATGCATGATCCCATTAAAAGATAGAGTTTGTTCAGTGTTAGCAGGGATGGACAGCCTTACATCTTTGGTCCTTGGTTATGCAGCTGGATCCTCGTAGGTGCACCTTTGTTCCTGAAACAGTCTTGCAAATGTATTCCCTGGGTTATAACACTGGCTCTGTTTAAGAAGTCTTGAGTTCAGTGTAAATACAACATCAACCCTGAGGGCTTCTCAAAAAAAATTCATATAGCTATCTTACAATGCTTGTTTAGAATAAATACTTTGCCATTTCCTAAGAATAAACTAATTTAAAGGTAAGGTAATTTGGAAATAATCTATGAAGGGGGTCAAAAAAAAAAAAATAATCTTACTTTCAAAGCTCTGAAAGTAGAAAATGTGTTGCACCTCTCCCAGTATTCATTTAAGATATACCATTACTTTCTTACAAATATCATCTCTTTAAGGGGTACTGTCTACAGTTCATGCATGTGTGGTTTCCTTTAACGATTGTGAAATTTAAGCTTCTCCTTAAGTAGGAGAATAGGTCTCTCAGTCCTTTGTACAACTGGAATCTCAGTTGCAAAAATACATTGGTTGTTGGTTGCACCTTTGAGGAAAAAAAATACAAATACTTTCCTCCAGTTTTTCTTTTTATTAGAATTCTGCCTTTTTATTACTAACATTTAAAACCAGTGAGGTTTATGTTGTTTTAAGCTAGTGCTGTATTCAGTTTTGTATCTATAATGAATGTTTAAAATATGCATATGTAAACTGGTCACATTATTCATTTTCTTAATCTTTCAGAGATACTGAAAGTGACTAAAACTTTAGGGGCACCTCCACTGCCCAGCTTTTTATGGAAAGAATAAAATTAAGTATTATGTTCAATATCCGATCGGGATTTCCTTCTAAACTTATCTGTTTCTGTGTTCTTTTGCATTCATTGTCCATATGAAAAAGAAGCGGATAATAAAACATGGCTTTGTTTTGCTAATTATGACTTACGCTTTTTGGTTTTTTTGTACTTCGCATTGAAAAATGCACAGTGCAATATTTGTGTCAACATGGAATTACAGACAAATTACTTGGCAAAAGAGGTACTAACCAATCCTCTCTACGCTTCCCCTTCTCATCTCATGTTTTATGGCAACAACCTGTAAGGACATTTCTTTTAATGAGTTAATATAACTGTGCAAAGCATGCAATATTGATTCACTGTCTGTGTTTACCAATATCAGCTAGTACTATTTTCCAACTATATCAGTTTTCCCAAATAAAGTACAAGTCTTCTGATTGAATTATTTCCGTTTGCTCCACTGTATTTTACAGAAAGCTTCATACAGATACTTGGTTTTTTTGTGGGTTTTTTTTTTTTCCTGGACTAGCCTGGAAAAATTCTCATTTGGACAGAAAGAATATGTAGGGTTAAAAGTGTACACATGTTATCTAATCCTCTGTAGTCGATGCAGCAGTTTGGTAGCCTGAAATCTCATCAGCAGGAGGAAGGGAATCGGGACGCTGTTTTCAAAGACTCTGCAATCTATTCCAGATGTGTCAAATGCTGCATATTTTCCTTGCTATTTCCTGTGAGCTTGGTTAGGAGCAGCTGGCTCTGTGGTTTAGAGACACCTGGCCAGCTTTGCTTTGTGTCCTAGTCGGGGCGGGGGGGCCGGGGGGAAAGCTCCAGTATCGCAGTGAAGTTGACTGTAAACAGATTTTGTATGAATGCAAATAAGGCTTTGAAGTTTGGGGCAAAAACAGCTGGGGGAGGGGAGGTGGGGAGAGAAAATTCCATTTTATTCGAGCAACTGGCATGAATGTAATTTCTTTAGTTTTATCATCTACTTTTATTGATGTGGACACCACAGGAAGATGGGCATCTCGAATATGATTCCAGTAGCCTGCGATTCTATTAACGCATTTCAGAAGTGATCCATCACTCACACTTCCAGTCCTCTGATGGAGAGGAGGTTGTCTCCAGGCTTCCACTTTGCTGTCCCACCTCGAGCGTGGACGCTGTCCTCATCCTGCAACACCTTCTAACCTGGTTTCAACACCCTACTCTTTCTGGGTCCGCCTCCTTCCCTTTGAACGATGACAACAGGTGAGGAAAAGTGGTTTTGTTAACGGGCTATCCTAACATCAGAAAGCTTTTAATCTCTTTTCCACTTTTTGAGAATGTTTTCCCATAACACTCTGCATTAGTGCCTCCTGTGTGGTTGATTGCATTGTTCACTTGAACAAAAAGTTCTCTCATGAAATTACTATTGCTTCCCGGACTTTTGAAGAGAAGGTGAATAACCTCTGGTATGGAAATAGATCTCTCTCAATAAGGGAAAAAAAAAATTCTAATCATGCTAAAACATGATTAGCATATGTGCAAGCTACCCAGAAGCAGTGGAGTCCAGTGTATTGTTTGTCCTATGTATGTTGTTCTTTTCCACCATCCCGGGATCCTTATCTTTTTCCTTTATACTTCCAAGGGTACTTTTACCATGTGTATCTTCTCTACTTAGCATATCCTTTCCACTTCCATGCCCCTTCTCCTTTCTCTGTGCACTTGTTACGTGCCCTGCAAGGACAGGCAGAAGGCTGCCCTACTGCGTGTTGGCTGTAGTTAATAAATAACCCACCCAGCAATTTCTAAGTTTGTTTTTTTTTTTTTCTTCCCTTAACTGCAGTGATGCTTTGTATTTTCATAGGTCCATATTTTACAGGTAAGCCATCTTTTTAAAATCAATGACATTCAGACAACTGAAAACTCTTGAATATGTGACTGCGCCACCCACCCGTTGTAAGTATTGCATATTCAAGTGGAATTAAAACAGTGGCAGAATTTGTTTTAGGCATATTTTCCTTTAGCTCCTGAAGTGTCTGCATGATCAAGTTTAAACATTTTTTCTCATATGTAATTGGGTTTTTCCCCCCACCCTTCCCAAATGAAAGAAAAGCCAGCTTTCCTGAATTTTTGTCTACGGTATATTTTCTGCATAAGGAAACTTGCATGCAGTGAGGCTTAAAAGTATTGTAAATAGCATCAGCTCTCCAGCTATTGTTCATATTTTTTTTTGTGTGAAACAGAAAGGTATATATTCAAAAAAGTTTAAAATGTTTTGGTCTTTTATATTGGGGGATGGTTACAGTTATCCCCATGTTTTTACATCTGTTCTTGTAGTCTTCACTCTTAATTTTTCTTGTGGTCAAAGAAACACTGTGTTTGTGGGGGTATCCTTAGTGTAATACGAGAAGTTGTTCATTGATTCTTCATTATACATGGCTGCACAGATGCCCATCCTTCTTAATTTTCTAGATTGGTGTAGTCCCATGACTTCCAAATGCCCAGTTTCACATGGAAGAGGCTGCTGCTGCTGCTGCTATAAATTGTTTATTAGTAAAATAACTATAAAGCAAGCTTCACTTGCATGTGTGCATTAATTGAGTCTTGTCGTTTAATATAATTGCGGTAGCGCTGCTGGTCTGTCCACTTCTGCTGCTGTACGTAGCTGATGAGAGCTCACTCCTGCAGTCTGAAGTCTTAGGTGTATTTTTTCCATTAGTAGTGACAGGGTGGTTGAGCGAAGTCTGCAGGTCTGACCGGTGGAAGCGTTACTGGAATAAAGCCAGTGCTAATTGTTCCGTAATTGGTAGCATGAGCACCTGCGGGACCATTGCTTAGCTGGTCTGCTGCTCTTGGAGTTTCTAACTGACTTCTAATTAATGAATTAATTTGACAGTGTCTCTTGCAACTTTCATAGAAAGTCTTCACACGGATTTTCGTCTTAAGGGATGGCGAGTTATTTTTAATGGGTCAAATTTACCTCTTCTCTCTCAGAACAAGGAACTTCTGAAGACAGCCCTATCAGTTCACTTCTCTGTATACACGGAACAATGGAAATAATTTCTGCAGATTAAACTGATAAGCCAAATACTACTATTTCTACCTGAAATGTGAATCAGATCCCACTTAAAAGCTGCTCCTTTGAGGACAGTCTGACACTATGGTTAAGCAAAACCGAGAATTTCTGTTGTAAATAATTATCGGCAGTCAGTTGTAGTGTTACTCTACTTTGGATTCTCAAGTGCTGCTATTTTTTCCCCGAGGAGTCAAAGTTTTGGGTTTTTTCTTTGTAGGGAACTCGCAACACTTACTCCAGTTCTGCTGCTGTTCGTCATAACATGGTCATATGTTAAATGCAAGAAACACTGACGGCATAATCCTGTGGTTTAAAAAAATTTAAGTGTATGCATTCAGGAGACTTAAATGTTTCTGAATTCTGACTGAAAGCTGACATGACGTGTTGGACTCGGCAGGTTACATATGGCTGGGCTCCAGCCTCTGCCTGATTCCTCCTTCATAAGGATGGCGAGTGCTGCTACGCAGCGTGCTCTGGGTACGTCGTGGGTTCAAGCTGAGGTTGCTGCGTATTAAGCAGAGATTCGCTGTGAAGGGAGCAAGAGAAACAAGGGGAGGAGGAGTGCTTGGACCTTTAACTCTGGGTTTGCAACAGCTGATGTAGCGGGTGTTTCTGGCAAGATGATGGGAGCACATCTGAGTGCACTCCTCATCCCCTTCCTCCCCAGGTGACCAGCCACTTTGTGTACCTACGTAATCTGTGAAAATGGCCCTTAGGTTTTCTTTTCTTCCTGGAGACAACTGGAATAGCAAACTCTCCTCCACTTGGACAGAGAGAAGGAGATCCCAGCTGGCTGTCCGCGAAGGCGCTTGGCCAGCGGTTGTTAGCCTAGCTGGCCCCATGGGAAATGCCTC
>NW_008825547.1:1582917-1584060 GCF_000699105.1 Pygoscelis adeliae
CCATCAGGAATGCAATCTGCAGCCCTGTTTTTGATTATACAATCTGCATGGCATGTGCAGCCTTCTCAACTCTTGCGACACTGAGGTTTACTTTAACGAAGAAGTCAGTGTTGTCAACTTTATATTTTGTCACAAATCTCGTGATGCTGGGCAGCTTTCTTACTGTTTCACTTAAAGTGGTAGCTACACGAGGTTCAGTTTAGGGTGGAAAAAGGTATGTTCCCGCCCAGCATGTTTTTTAAAATCTGTTAGATGGGTGTGATGCGTTCATGAACACTTGATCCTGATCTTGTGTGGACCTCTCTATAACTACCCGGTACAAAGGGGTCACTGAGATTTGTGACTGGCTTCTTAGGAATTACCATTTTACTCATGAAATTTGCACTTTTTAAGAGAAAATGCTGTTACTAGTAATGTTATCTATTCAGTTACAGCAACAGCTGTAGGAGGAACATAGCCCAGAACACTAATAGCTCTTACTAATACTGTCTAATGTAATACATTATTTCAGTGAATGAAAAATTTCAAGTACTGTGTTAAGTTTTTCATGTTGGAGCGTTTTTTTTACTTGCTTCTAACTTTGATTTTTACTTTTAACTTGTATGAAGGTTTTTTTTCCTTTGGGGGATGTAGACAGCTAAAGGGTGAATGTTGCAGTTCTCAAAGGCTGAGTCACTTAATTTGGTTGTTTTTAGAGGGTTGTGCTTCTTTGAACTGTGAACGTGAAAATTACTTAGGGAGGTTTCAAGAGCAATGAGTTATCAAGAATTTAAGAATCAAATTGATCAAGGCGGCATACCCAAGAAATAAAAGTAAAAGGAAAAAAAAAATTCAATCTCTCAGCTTTTCGACTTTCATTATAGCCTGTCATGCAAAACTAACTTTAGTTCTGCAAGGTCTTGCCTTGCAAATCATCAGTGTTAATAAAAACTCAGCAGAAGAAAGTGTTCTTCCAATTATGCTCTTATAACTGAATTTGTATTTAGAGTCTTCCCACAGTTAACATACATATAATCCATTATATACAAATTCCCTACAGAGAAAATTCATGATTTTGTAAGTCAAGGAAGATATCTGTCCTATGATAAGAACTAACTTAAAATTTTGTGCACTCGCCATTTTCTGAGAAATGTAGAACGGTGG
>NW_008825547.1:1584075-1593083 GCF_000699105.1 Pygoscelis adeliae
TTAATTAACGGGATTGAAGCAAATACAGTTCTTAAGACTGGATATATAGGGTAACCCTGACATGTATGTGTGATGCAAGATACATAATTCTTGCCTTCCTCAATTCTCTTGAAGATGCATAATGCAAGAAGATCCTTCAGCTTTGTTGACTTTGTAGTATAAAAATGAATAGTTTTAGAACATGAGAAGATACATTGTTCTTCATTTGCTTTTTGCTTTCAAAAATCAAGTAACTTAGAAGTAATTCCTAAGTTTGCAGTCAGTAAATGTTATTACAAAGCATTTTTTGTATGTTTGTTGTTATTTCCCTGCTGCTATTGGAAAGTCTTTCTCAGGATGATAGTTGGGCTATATAAGTACTATACATAGAATTTGATCTCTTTGTGGTCCATACCTATAAAGTGACCTACTGTATTTTATGTATATGCAGTATACATTTCTTCTGCAATGATATCATGAGAAAAGATGGTGTGTGGGGTTTTTTTTAAAAATAAAAAAAAAAATCTAGTGAGGTTTGCTTTGGAAGTTTCAGCAGACCATTTAATACTTCTGCAGCTCAGCCCTAAACTGTAAATTGCAGTGACAACGGTGGCTTTTGCATCTTTATTTCCTTGGGTTTTTTCTGTTCTGGTTTTTGAGGCCTGTGTTAACGTTTGTGCAGTGCTTAGCACAGACCCGCTCCCCATCTTTTTCAGAGCTTCTAATTATACAACATCTGCATTACAAAAGTGATTAAACAGCTAGTGTGTGTGATTTAATCCAGATTTGGGGCTTGTGAAATGCATAAAATGCAATCCAGTAGTATTTGTGCTCCTAATTAGTACAGAATTGTTTTGCCCTTCGAATGAGAAATACCATACGGCTAACTCTCAGCTATCCAGAGGCAGCTTATCTGCGTGATGAATCAGTGAATGCCACAGGCTGACACCTGCACTGGTCTTGTTTGGCTGCCAGCTCTGCGCTCATCAGTTTAGTCACAGCAACTATACTGCTATGAGCCTTGGCCTAGGTCTGAGTTTGGAAGTGCTATCACAGCTGCCCTATGTCCCAGATCCTCAGCTGGTAAGTCCTTTGCAACTGAGCTAGCTGCATGCAGAGCTGTCTTCGGTTTCCTAGGCTGTCTCTCTAGTATCTGGACTGCTGGGAAATACCGTGCAGAAATTTCTATGTGGAGCCAACTTGGGTCTGACATGGCTGGTTGCAACTCAGGTAAAACAAATTTGGTCAGGCTCAAGCTTATGCCTTTTGGGCCACTCTGAGCATCAGCACTCTTCAGCACATCTTGAGTATCCATATTAACAAGACCTTTTTTCATGATAGTGAGAAATGAGTATCAGGCTGATGTACACAACATATAAGTTCCTTTATGAACCTGGTTTTTGCTCAAGTATACAACAAGCTGAAGCTGAGTTCCTGCTCTCAGGATCACTTCTATGTTTAGAGTAAAGGAAAATCTCCTTCCCCGAGTATCCCAACTCCTATCTGAGTGCTATAGCTAGGTTAGTGTTGGGTAACCTCTTACCTGCTTTCCTTTGGACCAATAGTTTCCACACTCGCCACAGAATCAGTCATTTGGGTTGGATGGCACCACAGGAGGTAATCTGGTGCAAACTCCTGTTCAAAGCAGGGCCAGTGCTGAATTCAGGCCATATTGCTTAAGACTTTGTCAGCTGGGTCTTGAAAACCCCAGAGCACAGCAATTTCCCCATGCTCCCTGGGCGACTTGTCCCAGTGCTTCATTATCCTCATTCGTCACCATCTCTGACCAGGTTTTGATGAGGGATGTGCTCAGTGGCTCCTTCTGCAGCACCCCAGAGCTCTGAGCTCCCTCCTGGCAGGCAAATCCTGGCATGAGGAGGGATGTAACCCGGCTCTCTGGGTAACTGAGCAGCCCTGCAAACTGCTCAGCTGTCAAGTGATGAAGGGGAGAAAGCATGTTGAGAGAGTGTGTCTAATCTCTAATGAATTGCCCACATTTCCAACACTGAAAAGGGATGGTGGGTCTTCCGCTATTCCCTGCCATCTTGTTTAAGTATTTTAGGGCTCAGAGCACTGGGTGCTACCAATTCACTTAATCATTCCTAAAATTGTCACTTCCACAAGGACTCTTCCTCCACTCATGGCAACTGGGTATTCTCCTGTGATTCCTATTTCAGACTAACTGTAGGTTTAAGTGTCTGGATCACTTGCAGCAGGACTCATGTCATCTAATTTCAGTTGCCTAAAAGTTCAGTCATCTAGTCTAAGCTAGTCACCAAGGATTATGCTGTAGTCAGATTGAGATGCATCTGCAAATGATGATTTTTTCCACCCAACGCTGTATGTCCAAAATGGAGCCAACTGAATCGGTGTTGAAAAGTATTTGGACTGCAAACTGCACCTTTCAGTACTTTTTAAAAAATGTGCCCTGCAGGTTCTTAAGAAAACAATAGCTTTTGGTCACACTGGAGCTTGCTGAAGAGTTCCTCATTTATAGGAAAATTGCTTTTCTTTCTTTGAAATTCAGTTGAGCAATTTGCCTCAGCTTCCAGTGTTCCTGCCCTTTGGGCACATCTGTCCTGTGGCTGAGGATACCACAACTTCCAGAGTTGCCAGTCCCCCGAGTTCCCCCAGGATCCTGCCTTGTATTTGGCAGTAGACTTCAGTCTGTGGTGTTTCGAATGGAATGGTCTGGGCTTTGTGAAATCCTGTTTTCCTACAGACTTTGTTTCACAAGCAAATAAAGATCAGCTGTTCGCTCCATTCTGATCCAAGAACTGAGGGGACACAATGAAGCAAGTATGCAGATGTCGAATTTTTTTCACAAAACATGCCATTGAACTGTGGGACTCCTTTCCCTAGTATTTTGGTATATTGTTGTGATTAAAGTGGCTAAGTTCTTTACAAAGACCAGATAAACGAATTTCTATGGCCAGACTCCGTTTTGGTATGGCTTTTGGGGGCTGTATGTTTTCATGATAGAGCTGGCAAGGTGTGTTGAGTGCCACGCAGTGAGTGGCTAGTCAAAATTTGTCATGTTCCCAGATCATTTACCTAGTTTATGAACAGTATTTGTAGCTGTTATTTTGGGATTAATTGCTACTTTAGCAATTTTGAGATTTCAAGAGGTCACCCAAGTGCTCAGAGACCTACAGCCCTATTCGATCCCTGAATCCTCCCCCCACAAAAGCAAGAGCCCTACCAGTTCTCAGTCTTACTTAGCAGCTTGGCATGAAGAATAACAACCCCTGCTGCAGGGGTGCCGCTCAGCGGCTAGACACACTTTCTAGATAGGGCTTAGGGACTTGCACTGTCATGAATTAAACCAATTTTCAGAAACAGCCTGGGAGTCTTAGTACACTGCTAAATGTCAGCTGCAGAAAGGTATCCTTGGCCCCCAGGCCAGTGGTGCAGGAGTGGTTTACATCCACGCTACTGCGGCCCAGCAGACCTGCACCCGGCTGGCTGCATCCACACTGCATGCGTCCACACCAGGTGGCCTTGGCTGTTGTTGGATCCTAAGACAGAAGCATTGTTTTGCATTTATGTTTTAGTTCAAAGCGCCTGAAACGTGGCCTATATTGCAGCTTTTCGGACTGGTGCTTTTCTAGCGTGAAGCAGACAATCTGCAATATCTTAGAGTGCTCAAGGGTTCAAAGGCTGCTGAGATAGTGTTTGGAGGACTGAGACAGTAGCAGAGGAAAGAGAGTCAAGCCTGGTGCAGTCTTAGCCATGTGCCTTTTGGGAGCCTCCTCTGGAATAATTTCTTGCCAGAACCGCATCCAAGTTCAGTCATGGGGAGAGAGCTTAGCTAGAGCAGCCCAAAATAGCGCCAGAGAATGACCTAACAGCTAAGCAGTGCAGGTCGGGGCTCCGGTGCTTGCATACAATCCCTGACTCCTTCATTAAGCAGCATGGGCATAACCTTAAAACCTATTTTCATGATGCCACAAATTTACTTAGCGGCAAGCTCAATCAGATAAAACCCTGGAAGAAGCCTCTGTACTGTTCAAGAAGTTGTGCAGATTCCCCCTGTCAGCTCTGGGAAACTGATTCAGTTGCTCCAAACTAAGCAGGATTTTCTTGTGAATAGGAAGGTTAAGCCTGAATGTTTTAGTCCGTTATATGAAATGAGAAGTGATCCAAAACATAGTGCAATAAGATGAAGGACTCAAGGAGCATTTAATTGTGGCCACTGGGGAACAGGAGTGTCTACCACCACTTCAAAGCTCAAACCTGCCCTCGCCACCACTACACAAGTTAAAATGCTGTGACTGTGTGATTTCCAGGCAGGTAGCAGAAGGTGCACATTAATATTTAATTTTCATCCTGTGAGATGTAGGAGTGCCTCCCCACTCCCGACTCTGCTCCATGTCCCATCTTCTGGCAGGCTGGTTTCCGTACAAAGGAAGGGAGTTCCAGCGAGCTCTGAAAATTTCCCCGGGTCCGAACAACTATGAAAGGAAGGTGTGTTACCTAATGCACTCGCCCGGCCCAGCCAGAGAGACCACGTTTCGGATAGCTTCACAAGCTGTAAGGCCTCAAATCCTGCCAACGTTAGCACATAATCTTTGCTTTGTGTTTGTAAGTGGTCCCCTTGCTTTCGAAGAGAGGGCGAGTTAAGAAGAGAGGCCTCTTTTGTAGGACTGGGTTTTAGTCTGATTTTTTAAAAATCCCAGTGTTTTTGGTTAAAAAGAAAATGCAGCAAATGTGACTTGTTTAATATTGTAGTCAAGTTTTCCTCCTCTGGGTTTCTGTAAAGAGGTACAGAAGGGATCGCAGAGCTGTTGACATAGGGGTAAGTGGTAACCGTCTGCTCTCTGAGGGGCTGGATGGGTATCTGGAAGGTAATGCTTCACCTGGGCTTCATGTTCCGGCCCAGTGGTTGTGCCCACCCAGAAGGCTCAATAAAAACCTTTTTCCTTTTTTTTTTTTTTTCTTTACCATTGTTCTACTGAGAGGAGGCTTCCTGAATTCAGCTATATAAACTTTTAATGAGTGACCTATTTGTGAGACTCCTTTCCGCATTGGCAAATATCGTGGATGTGGAGGGAGCTCCTCGTGCTTTCTGCACTGCGGCCGCCTTCTCCTCCCCATCCCCTCTTGATGCGACCCAACCGAGGCAGAGAGAGCTTGACCTGAACTCGCCAGCCGTGAAATACAGCGGCTGGACATGGCATTTCTGCACCTTGCTGTGTCAACACCAGAAAAAAGGCACCTTGTGGTGAAACTGGTGGCATGCGCCATCTGCCCCGACCGGTGAGACACTTCTCAGGCCTAAAGTAAACAGCTATTGCTAAATGCTGAGGCCTGCACTATTGTTGACATAGCGATAAAATAGCGTTAGCAGCCTACAGCATGCTTTCTTTCACTGCTTTTGAAAGGTGTAATGCATCTGAGCACCAGAAAAGCAATGGGTTTGGATCCAGCGTGTCATGCTTTACAAGGAGAGATCCCAGTGTCTGTCTGGATGGGGCATAACAGCGCTCACTCCTGCTTCCTCCTCCTCCATCTGGCGCTCTGAGCGTTGAGTTTTTTCTCCAAACATAGGAACCTCTAGATTAATTTCTCCATACAAATAAAAGATACTTACTTGACATAATACTTACTGCATGTTGGTATTCTTTAGGCTTAATGAGAGACCATCTAAGGCACCTGAAGGTGCACAAGCCCATGGGACCTGATGAGATGCATCCGCAGGTCCCGAGGGAACGGGTAGATGAAGTTGCTAAGCCACTATCCATCATATTTGAAAAGTCATGAGAGACTGGTGAAGTTCCCACTGACTGGAAAAGAGGAAACATAACCCTGATTTTTAAAAAGGGAAAAAGGAACACCTGGGGAGCTGCAGGCCAGTCAGTCTCACCTCTGTGGCCGGCAAGATCATGGAGCAGATCCTCCTGGAAGCTATGCTAAGGCACATGGAAAATAAGGAGGTGACTGGTGACAGTCAACATGGCTTCACCAAGGGCAAATCATGCCTGACAAATTTGGTGGCCTTCTACAACGGGGTTACAGCATTGGTGGATGAGGGAGGAGCAACTGACATCCTCTACCTGGATTCGTGTAAAGCATTTGACACTGTCCCGCATGACATTCTTGTCTCTAAATTGGAGAGACATGGATTTGATGGATGGACCACTCAGTGGATAAGGAGTTGCCTGGATGGTCACACTCAAAGGGTTGCAGTCAATGTCTCAATGTCCAAGTGGAGACTAGTGACGAGTGGCATTCCTCAGGGGTTGGTATTGGGACCGGCACTGTTTAACATCTTTGTTGGCAACAGGGACAGTGGGATTGAGTGCACCCTCAGCAAGTTTGCTGACAAGACCAAGCTGCGTGGTGCGGTTGACACACTGGAGGGAAGGGATGCCATCCAGAGGGACCTTGACATGTTGGAGAGGTGGGTCTGTGCGAACCTCATGAAGTTCAACAAGGCCAAGTGCAAGGTCCTGCACATGGGTCAAGGCAATCCAAAGAACAAATACAGGCTGGGCAGAGAATGGGTTGAGAACAGCCCTGAGGAGAATGAGTTGGGGGTGTTGGCTGATAAGAAGCTCAACATGTCCTGGCAATGTGCGCTTGCAGCCCGGAAGGCCAACCGTATCCCAGGCTGCATCAAAAGAAGTGTGACCAGCAGGTCGAGGGAGGTGATTCTCCCTCTCTACTCCAGTCTCGTGAGACCCCACCTGGAGTACTGCATTCAGCTCTGGGGTCCCCAACATAAGAATGACATGGACCTGTTGGAGCAAGTCCATAGGAGGGCCACAAAGATGATCAGAGGACTGGAGCACCTCTCCTATGAAGACAGGCTGAGAGAGCTGAGGTTGTTCAGCCTGGAGAAGAGAAGGCTCTGGGAAGGCCTTATAGCAGCCTTCCAGTACCTGAAGGGGGCCGACAAGAAAGATGGAGAGAGACATTTTACCAAGGCCTGTAGTGACAGGACAAGGGGCAATGGTTTTAAACTGAAAGAGGGTAGATTTAGATTGGACATAAGGAAGAAATTTTTTATGATGAGGATGGTGAGACACTGGAACAGGTTGCCCAGGGAAGTTGTGGATGCTCCACCATTGGAAGTGTTCAAGGCCAGGTTGGATGGGGCTTTGAACAACCTGGTCTAGTGGAAGGTGTCCTTGACCATGGCAGGGGGGGTGGAACTAGATGATCTTTAAAGGTCCCTTCCAACCCAAACCATTCTATGACTATGATTCTAATGTATTCCTGAAAAGGGGGGATTAAGAACTAGAACTGGGGGCAGGGAAAGCCCTAAACCTGGGTTAAAATGATTAACAGAAGTGCTTGAAAAAGGAAAAGTTAAGATGTAATGTTACACATTCTTTGAAACCCAGATGGCTTCATACTATGCAAGATAATATAGCAAAAGAAGTTTCTAATGAATAATCCAGTTCTTCATATGATATTCCAGTAAATACTGAAAAACAGAATTATTGCTCAAGGTCATACAGTCAGATTTTTTAATGAAAATACTCCTGAGTTAACTTCTATGGACAACTCTGGTCAGAATTTGTCCCACAGACAGTTAGCTAAGAGGTTTTTAAAGAAAATGTCACCAGTAAACTTTAATTACTTAACTTTTGCTTTAACAGAAAGGAATTCATAGACTGTACTGATGACAGCTTAGTCCTCCATCTCTGACAGACTTGAAAGACATTTGTACTGCTACAGTGAAGGTGAAATGTATACATTACATATGTTGTAAAGAGACAGAGTACATAAAGAGGAGAATAAACAAGCATCAATTAACATCTGGTGTTACCTGAGGCAGATGTGGGTTTCATATCTCAGACTTTGTTCCATTTTAAAGTTCACATACAGGCTTTGTGAGAGACCAGATGCACGTGTTGATTGCAAGCAGAGTCCATCTTTCATGTCTACGGTACCTAAAAATGCATAGTTTAATGCTGTATGCAGGGAGAAGGGCAAAAACATCCATGTTTGTCTGGAAGTTGTACTCTGAAAGTGAAAGAAAAACGCCCATGTCAAATCCGCAGCAACGCTTACTGTTCCAGTGGTTTTCCAGTGAGCTGCCCTGTAGGTAGGCCCATTTGCAACTCCGTAAAAAGCTGTCATTACAATTTGCTTCCCAATATTACACCTGCTATTTCTCTACGGTAACTAATAAAAGGTACAAGAGTGATAGCCATTTGAACAAGTGACCTCAAAATGCCAAACTTTTGTTGCAGGTCAGTTCAAGGTTTGTGTCATTTCTTTAGCCTGAAACTTGAGTTCAAACATTGGTTAGTTCAGTGTGTTGGAAAGAGCCTGATGGTTTATTTGTGTGCATCTCAAAACCACTGCATAGTTTGGCATGGGAAGGGAATAGCAGCAAATTGGCGGGTCAGGAGTGAGGTCAGCTGGCAAAATGGTGAGGAAGCTTGCGCAATACCTGCCTGCCGTCGGTTTGGCTCTTAGCTGATGCTAATGTCCCTTGCTGTCAGGAGCTCTGAAGTCACCCACAAATCAAACAACGTTAAAGAAACACCCGGTGCATTGTAGACATTTGTATAACACAGTAAACATGAATCAATTTTATTAATGGAATGTGCTTTATCAATAGAAATGGGAATCCAGATTTGGGGGAAAGGCGATTGATGGGAGATGGGATTTTTTTGGGATTTTTTTGGAGGTGGGGGAAGAGGAGTCTCTTCTGCGCAGTGAGATTCATTCCTCTGGAAGGTCCCCACCAGGTGTTTTGGTGAAGTCCTGTGGAGGAATGTGCAGTAATAAAAAATGGAGATTCAGTGAACGAACTGGGAGGCAAGGATAGATTTATGTACTTGGCAGCTCAGGCCAGTCTCCATATGTTGTTAACATCAGATGGCGAGAGAAATTAACTGTATCATATGCTATTGCACAGCCTGTATTTTGAGCCTCTTCTGTTTAAAAACAGCTTAAAACAAATGGAAAAGATAAAATGAGGCTTTTCTTCAAGTGAGAACAGATGGCAAAATTTTCAGGCTCTGGAAGGCAGAGGGACACTTCTCCATGGCCAGGAGGAGGTGGGATGA
>NW_008825547.1:1593146-1594142 GCF_000699105.1 Pygoscelis adeliae
TTTTGTCGCAATAACTTACCTTTTGTAGCCAGCCACCCTCCCTTTGCTTTACTATGGTTCGAAGCTGAAAATATTCTGGGCATAAAGTTCCTTGATAGACATGGTCATTACTCCTGATAACTCTTGGTTCATTAAGCTGCATTTTCCAGTTCCTTCTTCAGCAAGACTTGGGGCCTGTAACGTGGTACCATTGAGCACCTTGGTCTTCTTCCTTTCTTATATATCAGGAAATGTGGGAGTTTATTATTGATTTTTGTGGCATCTAAGTTGCTCTGAGGTGGTCTATCTGCCCAGCCAGCACCTTCGTCTCTTCCTGGGCTGCGGTGCTGGCCAGTGAAGGAGCCGTACCAGACGTCGGCAGGACCCGGAGGTACACTGCCACTGGCGTCCAGAGCCTCCAAGTAAAGCAGGGAGGATGTTTTTAAAACAATTATCTCAGGAACTCTGCAGTTTGGCCCTATGTTTAATTAGTTCATTAAAGATGTGGGCTGACTTGAATTCCTTAAAAGCCTTAGTTGCAATTATTTTCTTTTAAGATGTGAGCCTTTTTAAGGCCCTGAAACAAACAAACAAACAAACTCCACTTCCCATTTTGTCCAAAAATTTTGTCACTAGAGCACCTGCCTGGGGAGGCTTCAACTCTCATTTCACCTGCAGGGGATTTTTTTAATTTGTATCCATTTGAACCATGACAATTATCCCCTCCAAAACAGTGCCCCCAAGTAACAAGGTGTCTGGGGGCTATTTTTGCAATTCCTGATGATGACTTTTTCTTCCCCAATAAAAATTTATTGGGTCACTGAAATAACGACATCATTAGTGAATTATTCACTGGTTTGCTTTACCTCCCAGTAGAGTGCCCTAACTGATAGGCCTTAAAGTCATTTCCCTCTCTCTTTGTTCAATGTATATTTAAGTAATTACTTTATACAAAGGGGTGGAACAGCTCCGGGAGGAGAGCTTGGCAGAGCAGGGCTGCTTTGTCGGGGCGGATAG
>NW_008825547.1:1594173-1596647 GCF_000699105.1 Pygoscelis adeliae
AGGGAAAGACAGAGTTTGAACCAGTATCTCCCAAATCCTGCATGCAGGCTGTTGAATAAAAGCACTACTGCCTTCATTTTGCAAATGATGCCAAAGCACAGCTGTTTGAACATTTTGTTTGCCCTGAAACAGATATTGGCTTGGTTTGGTTTAATGTCAATGAGGACACCTCTCTTCAAGTCCCATTTTGCTTTGGAAAAAAATGCCTTTTAATTTTTTCAGTGGTTTACTTCCAAGGCTTAAGTAAAATGAAAAAAACCAAAGAATTTATTGACACATCTATAGCTAGCTGGGCCTTGCAGAGAAAAGGCAGAGAGGGAAATGCAGCTGCAGGTTGATCCCTGCAGGGCAAGGAGATAGCTTTTCGTTTTCCGTCTGCTGCAAGATGATGAATTTCATTGCATCTGGAAAATAGTCATGGCTATAGGATCGCAGTTCAGCTATGACCTTCTGGGTGGTTCATATTGCCGTGGAGCCTGGGGGTTTGGTTGGGTTTGTAATCACTGTTGCACTGTCTTATGCTCAGTAAACTTTTTGAAAGTTGACTGCAGCTCCAACTGCTAGAGACTTTATTTTTCAGTGTAATCTGAGATCCGAAGCATGTTTTGCAGAAGGGTTGAACTGTGGGCGCTCATGAAATATACAGCAGAGGCTGCCATCGTTCATGCCTGTATTTCTAACTGCTGACAAATCTGGTAGCAACCAAATCACTTTATAGCCTCTGCAAATGAGAACAACTGAAATACCAGGTCAGCCAAGCACTGTGGTATGACTACAAATAAACTACAATGTCTGGAAGAATCTAGGGTGGATTATCTGTCTAATCAAAATTTGTAAGGTGTATTCGACAGTACAGAATCTGAATTTCTCAGCAACAAGTCATCAAATAATTCAACAATTGGCCAGGAAGTTAATTGTTTACACTAAACCAGCTTTCTTTCAAGACTTTGGGTGTGGATGAAGCATAATATTTATTTAAAGATGGAGATAAAAATTTACCATGCACATATAATCTTGTATGTACATCTCTGATGTAAATACCTTCTTATCCCTAATGCCTCTGACTGCTGTAATTAAGTATTGCACTATTTATACAACCAGGAAGATACAAATTAAAAAGGAAATCCTGTATATCTTTTATATTAGAGCACACAAAAGCAACCGAAGCAGGGAATCAGAGCCTTTGTTTTCATATGGATTTTGTGTTTTTTAGCAAACAAAATGGCTTCTAAGTACACGTATTTTCCTCTCACCACATAGTTTCTAACAGTTACGGTACAGGTTATGTCTAGAGAAAATCAGTCAGCTCTTTTCCCCCATCTCTGTAGTAACAGTATGGTAGGGGGTTGTGGGTTTGGCTTTCTCCTCCGCCTCGTTTGACAGCAGGCACAGGCTCCGTGCTGCAGCAGCCCTGGGAGCAGTTAATGGCGAAGTGATTGCTGCCACACGGAGATGCTTAGCAGGCCGGTCCCAACACGGCGTACGTCTCCCTTACCAAGGATTTTAAACTTGTTGACTGGGAAAACCCTACTTGCCAGAACAAGATCTTTTTACACACAGTAAGAACAATCTCCTATTGTCTACGGGGATAAAATGATGCCAATAAAAGATAAAAACCCCATGCCAATGCGGTGATACATAACTATGTTAACTGCTTCACCACTATATTTAACTATGAGGTAAAAGCCTCTGAGAGGTGTTTTTTTTGGTCTTGCACATCCGAATAAACTGAATGTAGCAATTACATTGAAAAAACCACCAAATGTTATGTTCACGACTCCATAGCTATGCGACTATGAATAGTACCATTTTTTTTTGTTCGTTCTTATGCCCCGGCTGAGCGTCTGTACAGCGGGGCAGGAGTGAAGGTTGAAGCATCTCCCATTGCCTTCCCAGCTTTGTGGGGCTGCTGTCGTGAGTGAAGAGTTCATATTTTAATTCTCTATAGCTTGGAAGAAGATGCTCTGACCCACTTCAGTTTTTCATGGGAATGTGCCGTATCTTGTGCCTCCTCTCACGATGGTTCTTCCCCTCCTACAGAAATAGTGGCTGCCTCAGTTTCCCCTCACTAGGGCAGCTCAGCTGTCTATGAGTAACGGCTGCTTGAGGGTACCTGTTTGGTGTAGCCGGTAATTTTCAGGGAGAAGAAGGAGACTGGGGATGGGTCTTATCATAGACAAGCATCGGCTAGAAAATTGTGGAAGCTGGATCTGGTATTTCTGATTCCCCCCTCTCAGCTTAATGCCCTGACAATCAACCCATTGAGTCAGGCTCCTTCTGCCCACGACTACTCCTTCTCCTCTGACTTGCATTCTTGGTGGCCTGTCCCCATCAGGCGAGGTAGTGGGTGCTGGCAGCAGGGCAGTCCGGTGGCAAGGTACTTCTCTGCACCACGGGCTCTCTAGGTAGACTTGTAGGTGAGATGAGCCTGAAACGCCTTCTCCAGAGACATCATCCACATAGGGCACCAGAGC
>NW_008825547.1:1596694-1598700 GCF_000699105.1 Pygoscelis adeliae
AAGGTCTGCAGGACGTGAAGCAGGAGTTTGCAGAGCCTGTGTGGAAGACGGGTGTCTCTTCCCAGAGAGGAGTGTGTTCAAGACAAGGGGCTCTGGAAACTCCCAGGCTCACCAGGGAGGCGCTGGGGGACTGTAGGATCCTCAGGCTTAGGTGCTGCTGGACAGTACAGGCTTTCAGGATCCTTTGGCTACTTGGATATAGATAACCACAAGGAGAATTTGGTGGTCTGAATCTTGCTCTGTGCTTTCATTTGATTTTCCCTACCCAAATTGATGATTGTGCTGACAGTTTTTAGACAAATCTGCTGCTTTTCCTTTGATCTCCCATTGCTCTTCCTGTCCTGCTCAAGCCCATTTTGTAAGTAGGCTGGAGGAGTGACAGAATTTTTCATGCTCATAGTACTGGCGTTGCCTTTGAACAGTCCTCAGATGTTTGCTGAGGAGTGCTTTACCTTGAACCGTTCCAGCCCTTCCTTCTCTTTTTATTCCTCCCTCCCCTGCTGCAGCTTCACTTCACTAAGCTCAAACAATATATCTCCTCAAGATCAGGTAGAGAAGCAGTTTATAGTATATATTGCATGTATGTATATGTACAATACACATATGCGTGCATGCATAGTGTATATGTACACACACAGAGTATGAATTTATATATGTATGTATATGCATATATAGAGTAGGTGCAGAATAGCTCCAAATGCAGTGTAGCCTCTAGATGCTGCTGCATTGCAAACAGCCAACCCCTCATTCAAAATCTCTTTTTTAAAGTTTGGATGTGTTCATTGTGGAGAGCTGGCCCCATTATGGGGCTTGCCCTTTTCCATTGATTACATGGCACCAAAATGTAGAATTGAATGCAAGTCTAGGTTCATGCTGAGAAAACCCTGCTAACCTCAGGGAGAAGGAATTAGTCGGTTTTGGAATTTTAATTTGGTCCCAACTGTATTTCAGCTTTCTTTCAAAAATCTGAAAAGCATAACCGTCAGGAAAACCATGCTACATAGATCCATGTCATTGAGTTAAAATGTTTGTTTGGAATAAATAAATGGAAGTGCAAACCACTGCAAACAATCTGGTTGCAGATTGTTGTCAAAATTATATACACACATGTATACATTTTCATTTCCTTCCTCCCCAAGATAAATTATCCCTTAAGCCTCTCCTGTGTAACACATGTGTCTCTGGAATTTCAGGAGACTAAAATGTGTGGAAATGCAACATGTGAAATCAGAATTACATCTGGTTATGTACTTTTTGACTCCAGTATGGCTCAGTCTCTTGCTTCCTAACAATGTTTAAATTAAGCCCTCCAAGATGAAAATTGATTCTTTGTGTCTCTGAATTTGCAGCCATGAGAATTTAAGAAAAATAAAATTAAAAAAAAAGGCAAGAAAGAGAGACTTTTTCTAGTGTAGGCTTTTCCTATATTGCTCTACATCTTTTCTAATTGGTAAAATCAGCTGTTATGACAGAGGCAGCATCATAGATAATAAGCGGCAAGCTGTCCAACTAAGAGCTGCTTTCTCACGCCATTTCCTGCAGAGTGAGATTGTATGGATGCCTGCAAATACCTAAACTTGGGGCAGTATTTGAACATCCCTATTACCTTTCTGAGCTTTAGATCCAGCTCTTTGATTTGTTCTCTCAAGCTCCTTAAAGCTCCTTCTCTGCCAGTTTGGATGATGTGTAGGAGTCTGTGATGAATACGCTCATTATCTAATACAAAGTGGCATAAAACACTCATGCCATGACTCCGCCACACAGCTATACCCTGCTGCAATTCTCCGATTCATGCTGTACGAGATTAATAGCATTTATGTTATTCATATATCTTGGTTGACCTTGATCTGTTAGAAACTCCCTCCTTTTTATCTCTGTCCCATACTGGGGAGGTTTTGTCCCACATTAACAATGGATCTTTTGTACTTCAAAGCACATTCCCCCCACGCCCAACATCCTGAGTTTTAATTTTCCTTACATATATAATATCTGTTCCCTTCTCTTTC
>NW_008825547.1:1598711-1599208 GCF_000699105.1 Pygoscelis adeliae
CTCTCATATTCTTACCTATGTTTAATGGGCTGATACTATCTCAGGAGCTGTAGGCTTTTATTTTATTTTTTTAAAAATCATCTTAAGTTAACCCTTTGGAAGCTAATTGCAAAAAAAGATTTAAATTCTACTGGAAGAAATAAAAACATGCTCTAAGAATAACCAATATTTGTAGCTTTTCTCTGTGGCATTTGTAGGGCAAATACTGTCATTGCAGCTGGGACAATACGTAAGAAGACGTGCGTGTGTATGGGGAAAAAGATGATACAGGAGATCGAAAAGGGAAAAAAGGGGTCACATCGTTATAGATGTGATTTTTCAGAAAACTACAGTTCCTGAGTTTCTCCTTGAGCACATTACAAAACTGGGGCGTGTTCCTGCCTCTTGTGTTGCCCCTGTGCTTGGAGCGATGAATTGCTCTCCGCGGTCCCCCACTTCTCCTGCTCTCCGCTGCAGCATGCCTCTCCCCATTCACGGTGACGTGAGAGATCCTTTGT
>NW_008825547.1:1599229-1611828 GCF_000699105.1 Pygoscelis adeliae
AAAACTTGCTGTTGGAAGTAGGTGTCCATGGTCTAACATGTCTTCAGCGAATGGGTCTGCATTTGCTGGTTGCAGCCTCCTGCTACTGGTGATGCACAGGGAGGTCGAGGGGTGAGCAGGAGCTGGGGTTGGGGCTTGGAGGAGCCGTCCCCTGCAGATGAGAAGCCATCCTTCTCCGGCCCCTGGTGACAGCAGCGGTGCCTTGGGGACAGTTTGCTGCCATGCTGGTGGGGAAGGAGCGCTGGATGGGCCCAGCAGCTCTTGTCTCAGCGGTGCGGAGCGGGAGCTAACAAGGCTCAGGGCAGGACGTGCCCAGGAGGAGACAGAGGGACAAGAGCAGAGCTCGGCAGGGGCTGCTGACGGTGCAGCGGGGCAGGGAAGTGTGGAGGAGCACAGAAACAGATGTGGAAGGAAGGCCAGAGAAGGAATAGACCACAGGTAGGAGGTGGTGACGAGCCTGAGCGTGAATCTAGTGAAATAAGAACAGAGCCCCTACATACGGTGCAAAGGCAGAGACTACGTGTAGTTCTGGGGCCAGCCTCACACCTCGAGGAGTCAGGGCTCTGCTGTGGACCGGCGATCCTACACCCTTACTGTCCCTCCTGGCCGTCTTCCACTGTAGCTGGAAGTGGGATCCAGCTCCGTCTGCATCCCAGTCTGTTGCAATTGCTTTGACACTGCCACAGGTAAGCTGGGAACTCCAGCTACTACTTCCCTCCCTTTTCTCTTCCTCAGCACATGCCAATACTGAGAGCTGTCAAAACAGGTACACGCCTGAGTACAAATCCTAATCTCTGCTAGGACCACGTGATTCTTAGGGTTATAACGGCTTTCCAGTCTATTTATTTATTTGCATCTCCCTCTGCCTTGTGATCAGTGGCTTCTTAATTTTTATTTTCCCATCAGCTTTCTGAAAGGCTGGATTAGAAATGTAATAGCTAAAAATGCTGATCTGGAAATATATATGAACCAAGAGCTCTGGGGAGAGGCAATGATGTCTTTTATTAGACACACTGATACCACTGAAAAAATAGAAAACTTCCAGATATAGTGGCTCATTTTTAGGTCATGAAATCTTGTCTTCATTTTTTTTCCCCCAGTGATACTGGTTAGGACTAATAAAAGATATTATGTCTCCTTCCACATTCTTCCTTGCTTATGTCCCTAGACCATCATCGCTCCAGCAGCGCTTATCAGTAAATATTTGTGGCCAGAGCTGTGCTGCTCGGAGCGGTTCCTCCCTCTGACTACCTCCCGCCCCAGCTGTCGTCTCCTCGTCGCCCCGCTGCTGCTGGCGTGCAGCCCCTGTGCTGAGCGGCAGCAGCCCAAGGAGCAGGGAGATGTCTGGCTCCGCTCCACGTCCCTAATGCTGCACACGCCTGCAGCTCTATTTGTAGAAGATTTGCTGAAAGGGAAATAAAACAATTGTGCTTAACGCAGAGTAAATAGAGCAGATCCTACCAACCTCTCATTGCAACGTATCGCGAGTTCTGCGTATTTTTTCCTGCTGTTTTCCGGGGTTTTTACAGTACATGAATTACCATGGATCAGGGTTTTTAGAGCAGGCAATGCTTTAAAATGCTTGCGAGTTTTCCTTGTGATCGTGCTGTTGTTGCCCCCCAGGTCCGAAGCACGTTAAGGTGCATCTATGTTACAATCTATTGAATTAGCTAAGGGAAAAAAAAGGACAGACAGACATTTTTTTTTCCTAATCTCTGCTTTAATCCTGCAAAGAAAAACCTGACACTTTCTAAAAAAATTTCTAAGTGATAACAACCTTATCGGTATTAGACCCATGGTTTAACTGTGCTGTGCCTGTGTTAAAATAAAGCTCTGTTGACTCTGGATTTGCAACAGAGCATATACTACTTTCATGGGATTAGAAGCCCATATACTTTGGCCTTGTGAAATTGTTTTGCTTTCTCGGCATGTTCGAACGTCTTGAGGAAGTGAAGGACTTCCTCTATGAAGGGCCGTGCTTACTTCATTTCTTTGTGCTCCAAGTACTGAGACAGCAAGTTCCTCGGGAGATCTGTTCTTTGTTCACTTTGGGTTTATTTATGACATGCATCTGCCTGCCTTTTCCTCTCTGCATTCAATGCTAGGAAGAAAAAAGAAAGAAGAAAAAAGAAAGAACAAAAAAGAAAAAAACTCTCGGTGCTTCTACAAAACCATATCCCCTAATCTTTATTCAGGGATGGACTGACACTTTAAGGCACAGTTTCACAGTAAATTAAATTGCAGGGTGCAGTGCCAGGAAGTGTATCTGAACATCAGCAGAGAAAATATCCCACCCACCACCATCCTCCTGGACTCTGAAGGAGCTCTGCTACTTTTTTTTTTTTTTCTGAGATTGTAGAAAGCAAGCCATGCACCAGTATGGCCAAACATTTTCTAACCTTATGGCCTCTACCAGGCCACACCCAATTAATAGGTTTGTCTTCTGGATTCTCTCCCCCATCCCACCGGGGAGGGGGGAGGGCGCGCGAGTGGCTGTGTGGTGCTCAGTTGCCGACGGGTTAAACCACAACACAAGCCCAAGTTTTTGCCTTAAGTTTTTCATATAACTCCATGTGACGAATTCCTTGTTTCCATGCAGGTCACATGAATTCCCACCAGTGCTGCAGCACTCAGGTACCACTTGCAAAGCTGTGCAAAAACATTCCTTAACAGGATGGGGTCCCAACACGCTTTGGGTAGGATGAGGCTGTATTGCTGCTGTCCTAGAACACCACGTAGGACATTGATTGAAAAGTGGCAAAAGCTACTTATCCTTTCTCCTGAAAAGTCTATACTTGAAAACCACAAATATTTTTGGTGAAGCACACACATAAATGTGCAGTTTGTGATCCCAGAGTTGATTGCTAGGGTTAAGGTCTCTCTAGCTCTGAGTTAAATCCATCCTTTAAGGTTCCTCTGTGATCAGGGGTGATGGATTCATCCCACTCAAGAGGAATGGTCTGAAATAAGTGAAGTGGATCACTCTCCAGGGATACTTCTTTCCCTTCATTGCGTGATAACCCAAGCGTTATGCTTAGGCTAGCTGACCACGTATTAGATACTTGCGTTTAGACAAGACAAACCCTACCATGAGCAAACAAAGGTAGTTCCCAGCTGGAAGTCAAGGTACCCAGAGAGCGATCAGGTTAATACAGAGATGCTTGCAACGGTTCCTCAATATATCCCACAGCACAAAGCCACACATGGGACTTCTTTAAAAGCTGGACGGTGCTTCTACCTTTAACGCGTGATGGTTTGTACTTTCCAAAGCTATTTGCTGATTCCTGGTATAACACAGGAAGATGCAGTGGAAGGGGGGACAGTGATGATAGCATTTAAATTTAACCTCCAAAAGGAGGGGAATCATCTGTGTTTCAGGTCCATAGGGACAAGAAATAATTTCATTAAACTGGAGTGAAGGAGATTTTGGCAAAAATTCTTCCTGACATAAAGGGTGAATAAATGCTAAACTTGACTCGGAGGCCATGGACATCTACCACTAGAGGTTTGTCAATAAGAGGTTAAACAAACTTTGATTTAGTTTGTATAAAGAAAGAAGATGAGTTGAAGAAAGATGGACCTGCTCCAAAGTTACAGAAGCAGCTTCCCAACACTGACCTCTGGGCACTGAAGTCTCCTTCCTACTGCTCCTGCGGTGAGCAGGAATTCAAAGCAGGAGGCTGTCTTACATGGCGTTGGGGAATGGCTGAACTGATGACTCTGGATTTGGGGGAAAATTTTGCATCGTGATAAGAATGTGTGGATACAGGGGTTATAGCAGAAGTCTGAATGGGCACTGCATTAGTCAGCAAGGACTGTTGAAAAGCTGAGTTAATGACTTACATGACAGACACAAACTTGGAAACCAGGCAGCCAAGCCTTGTCTGACGTGAATTTACCAAGTTGGTAAAACATCTTTCAGAATGAATGTAAGATAACTAAATATTTGTAAGAAATTCCAGGAAACGCACTGAACGGAGGTAGCAGGCAGTGTGAGAAAGCAGCGATGGTATAATGTTGTGTCTTGCTGTGCACATGTTTGTGCATCCTTGGCACTGTATCCCCTATAACCAGCTGCAGTTGTTGCCTGCCTTGTTTGGGATCTGGACAGGGGCTGTATTTTTAGCTTGACTTCAAACATTGTCAGTACTTGGCTCTGAGTTGCACAGGCTCTTGCCATTTCTAACATTCATTGTTCGGGACTGGAAAGCCTTATATAGCCTGGAGTTGGAAGATAACATATTCTGCTTCTACAGTCACAGGAACTGACTGACTGATTTACGCTCACTTGGTGTTGAGGATTTAGGTAAAGTCTTCAAGAAACCTCTCAGTGTTGTTGAGTAGGAACTGGGAAACTTTTCTAACCTGTACCGTATTTCAAAATATTATTCTACCTTGTTTCTTTTAGAAGTTCCTTTTAGAAGTGGATTCAACCCAGCATCTTAGATGGGGCTGTTGTGGTAAGGGATGTGGCTCTGTCTGGAAACACCAATTCCTCTCCACTTACTGTAGAGGGAGCCTAGAGGGCTAGCTTACATTCCACATTCATCTTTCAGACTGCTGACATTAGATTAGAGGAATCTGCGTCTTTGCCAGTAGTGAAATCAAACCACGAGGAGAGAAAGTGCCAGAAAGCAGATCCACAGAATTCAGTACAGAGTGGAAATACTTATGAGATAGTGTGGTTTAGGCACTACTTCTGAAAGTGAAACACCTACTTTGAGGTTGCAAAGAAATGCCTACTGCTAATTCGGCTCACAGCTATGAACCAACTCCTGGAGCTGGTTACATTGGTGCATGTGTTCTCATAAAGGCCAGCAGACGATGGGAGCCAGGGTTAAAGTATTCTCTGGCAATGTGAGAAATACGAAGCCTTTCTTTCCTCTTTTGACTGCCACTTGTAAGAAATGTCTGGTTTGATTGCTGATGTCCAAGAGAGGGTTCTTGGCCATGAATTCCACACGGAGGGATGCAGGTCCCTGCAGTTCAGACTTCGGTGCCTACCTTGTTATACAGATGTAGGAAGGTATGGCACAAAACCAGCTCCCAGACTGGCCTTTGCAGGCAGAGGAGTACATTGTGAATTGTCTGTCTTTAGAAGTGAATTAGGTGCCAGCTTGCCTGACACCATCAAAACTTAGGTTGTTTTGAGCATGCCCTGGAGAAAGGTATTTAGGTACCACAGGAAGTTTATTATAGAAACCATGAGTTGGGTGCCTCCAAGGTGACATGGCACCTAAACAGAGAATGTGAAAATCCAAATTTGGCCTTAGAGGCATAGAATGGCAGTGAGGCAATTCTGCAAGGGGCATGTCCTGGTAGTTGCTCTGTATGGCCACATGGAGCTTAACCCAGGGTCACCTTTTGAGTCCTTACCAGAGTTCATTTGTGCTGCCTGCCATGAATTCCAGGCTGCGGGGGCTAGAGGACTTCCAGTTCCCAAATAACAGGTCCCACCAGGAAGGCCTATGCCAGCCTTGGGGAAACAACTCACTTCATTATGTTTTGCTACCTGAGTTATGAGCATTTCTACATATCCTGTAGTGCCAGGTCTAACCGTATGGGGGATAGACCCCATAGCTTTTCTAGATCTCAGTTTTAGCCCCCAAGGCTCAAAACCTGAGAGACCCAAAACTTGGAGCCTAAGTGCACCTGAAATCACAAGAAGTATCTAAGTTTAAGACCACAGTTGCTTTGCCTGTGTAGGCAATGGAAAGAGCGAGAATCACCTGCAGAAAGGAGGTACCCCTGCCATCTGGGCTGAGATGTCTGGGACACCTCGGCAGTGTTTGGTGTGGGGACCTTGTCCTCTACCACTGCCACAAGTGGGACTTTTGCCACGGACTTGGAGGAAATGGATCACGCCTACCTATCTCACAAGTATTTCTTTGCAGGGAAGTCAAAAGCAAAGCTGTGCTCACCTTTTGTAAAAACAATTAATTTGGAGACGGAGTATGAATTCACGTGTCCTACATATAGATGTTTTTGGAACAAAAGTCTAATCAAGTGTTTTTGCTGAGAGAGTTGTTTCATAAATCCTGTCGTGTTATACGACGCTACTGGTCCTATGTGTTTACTTTCAATTTACATTGTTAGCTCTGTTTATTGCCTTTTATTAAAGCTCATCAAGCGGATTGTTTTTAAGTCCTGTTATGAGAAAAATGAACACCAACATGTGGAATAACCTAGATAAATAAACTGAAAGTAGTTGAAAGCTTCTATACTCAGAAGTACCTTATTTGAATTTCTTGCGTGGGAGTATTTACTTGCAAAAGACAGGATATTGATGATCAGACATGCAATTAACTGAAAGGGTTCTGTGTTCTTCGTATTAAACAAAAGTGTATTGCATAAAGGCTCTGGCAGTTTATTTTTTTAACTCTTTTTTCACTCACTTCTTTAAATGAATGAATGCATATGTTGCAATATGCTTTACCGTAAGCTGACTAAAAGTAGTCACACATTTGTTAAAGGAAAAAGATCAGCTTCCAATGACTTAAAATCTCACAGAACTGATGATATAAATTGCCTCATCTGTGCAAGCTGATCTTTCCATCTGTTATATTTCAGACTGGTTCATTTCTATATTTTAGTCAGAAGATCATTATGAATGTCCTATCGGATCTCCTATTTAATGCAGTCCATAGGTCAACTAACAATTTTGAGTCAAACTTATAGTATCTGTAGGAGCTAGAGAGTCTCTTAAAGACATCTCATTCACTTATAAAGCCTAATGGCAGGATATTTCTACTTTAATATTTACCACTCTGTCGCATTTCAGAAATGCTTTTATGTTATCATCCTTTCTCTGTGCCAGCCATTCTAGTGCACCTGTTTCTTTTTTTCCTTTTTCTTTCTTTTTTTTTTTTTTTTCAGGCTTCTCACAAGTGTCTGTATTCACAGTTTTTCTGTGTCTGTTTTTATTTTACTCCGCCATCTGACACCCTGTTTCTTTGCTGGGATGTACCTCTACAGTCCCAGTCTTTCCCATTTCCTGTTCAGTTGTCATTTTTATCCTACCCTCTACTCCCAGAGACAGAGTTACCTTTGTGCTCTTGACATCTCTAGCAGATGTCTTTATCTGACCTGAGTGCTCCCCAGCACCTGCTAGCTTTCCCCCAATTCCTGTTTTAAATAACCCCTTCCCCTCCTAATTCCATCGGTTTTCTTGTTGAATAACTTGGCTCCACCACACTAAGTACTCCATTCCTTGTATGATCCTTCCCCTCCTTATTCCCATCTTATCCAGTATTTAGGAAGAGTAACCGTCCTTTTATATATGTTCTGCAAATACACAGTTTTCCTTACCAACTGCTACAAGGTCTGGCGATGAAGAGCAGTTCAGGATAGGATTTGTGCAGCAATTTCAGCCCTAATGAGTGTATTCATACTTGTATAAAAAGATGCGTTCTGTACAATGTACTCAGTGCAGGGATAAACTGCATTAGTACCACACCGTTGAAATTTGGGCATGGCCTAAGACTGTAAGGTCCAAGTGGTGCGTAGGACTGAAATAGTTCAAGAGAGGATTTAATAACCTAGAAGTCCAAAATTTAAACCATATCCTTGATAATCAAAGAGTCACTCCCATGATCTTTTAACTCCTCCCCCAGATGTGTGATACAAGATTGTGGCCAGTAGCAGAGAAATGTGGATCCATGGTGAGACACCCTCCAGACTTTTGATGCACAGAGTCACCCCTGATAACCAAGGTCTGAGGGCAGAAGATGCTGCGCCTGAGAGGAGCAACTCCTCTTTTGTAGGCAATGCAGATGACATACGAAACAGGAAGATGACCAGTTGTTGATTTTCCCTAACCTTTCTGAAGCCTGTGTGAGAGTGACCCGACTTGATGCACTTCCTAGTGACACCCACCCCAAATTCTGACCCCCAAAAAATGGAATTGCCTTTTCTTAAAACTGCCCTCTCCCTTCCCAGTGTCCTTGCCTGCTGCTTTTCACCCATTCCCACCCTCATGTGAATGCCTCTGGACTACTCTGTCCCACGCTGCAGGTTTTGGAAGTAAGTGTGGTGCAGAAATGTTCAAGCTGGCCTCCACGTAAAACTTGTCCAGATTCAGTTCATTTGCTTAAGTGAACTGCAACCCTCCTGTGCTTGAGTCACATCAATGAGGCATGCTTCCCTGCTTGGGAACTGGTGGTATAGGAGACAGCTTAGCACATGCAGGAAACCATTTGCTCTGTTTAAAAGTGAAGAAAACTTTACTCTTTGAACAGTGTGGTGTGAACATCTCTTCTAAGAAATGTTTTTTCTTAAGGAAGAAGAGAGTACGTCATCTGCAAACCCGTCAACAAATTCTCCGCATGTGGAAAATATGTTCTTTGCTAAAATCTAGCAGGTGTATTTAAATTTAACAGAAGATGTCAAGGTTCTCTTTTTAAAATATATTTCTTATTAATCAATACTGCCAGAGTACAACAAGCTGTAAGATTTAGCATGGTGGTATCCAAACGTTTTCTGGGCTCTTCCCCTTTTGCTTTTCCTTTCCTTCATTCACAGACTGCCTTGCCCTGTCCCTGAGCTGTCCCATTAGGCAGTGACTATACTTGGCTGTTGATCCTTGGTAATACATTGTACAAATGATCTTTTTCTGTTTGCTTTACGTAGGGGCTAAGAATGTTTAATAGAGTGCAAAAGTACGTGGGTGAAATGTAGGAAAACACCCAGGGCGGTTGCTTAATTTGTCACTGAACTGTGGCCGTTTTAACTGTTTTATGTCTGCGTGGCCACCTCTCTGTACGATGGGCAGCCTACGGCACATCTGTTCGGGACCTGCAACTGCATTAACCTCGGGATTATGACATCAAGAATGGCATTTGTACAATTAAAAATGTTATCTCACAGGGCAGCCCCCGTTGCCCTCGACCACCTTTGGGTAAATTGTGTTGTAGGAAAGGTTAAAAAAAGCTGCTGGAACTAATCCTTTTGATGAAACCTTTAACAAGTATGTCAGGCTCCTCTGATCTTGGCCCTGGCAGAGTATAGTTGTAGTTAATGTCCTCGGCTCTAACTCACCGTCTAAGACCCTCTTTCCTGCCGCGTGTTTTCTTCATCAGTTTGTATTTCTGCCAGTCAGTGTCACAAAGCACTTCCTGCTTCATCCCCGCCTGACGGGGTTAAGCCACGCTGATGGTCTGCAGTTGTGTGCAGCTTCATTTTTCATAGATCCTTTCTGATAACCATAACATGAACTCTGGAGTATGTGTTAGGAACTGAAAACAGGCCAAGTGTTTTGTATTAGAGCCTGTATTCCCACATTCACCAATTCTCCAAGGGTTGAAAATGCATCAGTGACATGTATGAGAAAAAAAAGGCTGGGACTAAAATCAATTTTCTCCCCTCTTGCCTACATGAAACAAAATTAAAAGCACAATGAGCCTTATTCTTTTTTCATTTACTGCTCAAATTCCTCTGCCGTCTGTGAAGCAACTCTTGTTACACCACCGTAACTGGAAGGAGAATCAACCCTGGTGTCTGCTGCAGATGTTTATACCTTAAAAAACAGAAGTATGCGCAGATTCTCTATCTACTCATTTTTGAAAAAGCCAGTAAACATTTTACCTGGATGGATGGATCTAGACTCCGGAGAACTGCATTAGCTGAAACTTGTAACTTGCTCTAAATGAACAATTTGGTGCTCCCTTATACATGACTGGCTTTCAATATCGTAGTATGTATTGTGACCCTAAGCTGTCAGTTTAATGCCTGTGTTAACACAGATCAAAGGAGAACTGAAACAAAATATAAAAATATAGCAATAAATAACCTAGTGTGCTTTCTTATCTCCAGCAAGAATTTTATATTAGGCTGGTTTATTTGCTTGGTATTACAGAGTCGTTTTTACTTCCGTTGAAAAAAAAAATGAGGTGAAAAGCCACAATAATCCTTCAGATAAAATAGAAAGTGTTATTTATGCCTGTGCTATTAAGAGATGTCTCTTCTTAGAAAACAGCCATTTGTGGGTTTGTTTTTTTTTTTTTAGCATCAGCTTTTCGCCCTGAGATCTCACTTTTTTTTTCCTTTTTCATTTCTTTTCTTTTTTTTTTTTTTTTTTTTTACTGTAATGCAGACCCATGTTAACAATTCTGCCTTCCTGGCTGTCAGAGAGATTTCCTGTGGTCTGTTTTTGGCTGTGCAGTCAGCCAGTTGCAGTGTATATCAGGCATTTGTTTAAAAAGTAAACAGCTACAGTCATCATCGGCATAAAAATTAACCCATGACGTGCGGGATTTTTGACTTTCTTAGCCTGTATCCAAGAGCCACCTGAAGACTCGCTGAGAGATGGCCAGCCAAGGAGTTGAATGCATTTGAGGGTGGTTGTTGCCATGAGAAAGGCAAGCCAAGTGTCATCGTCTGAATGCTAAACAGGGGTAACCATGGATTTGCTCATGTGATTTGGTCCCTTTGCACTGCTCAGACAGAGAAAGGGCCGGAGGAAACACTGCCCGGGGCCTTTCCAGCTGGGGACAGAAGGGCAGAGTCCCTCCTTCTCTGCCAGCGCCAGGCTGTGCAGGTCCCACACGCACCCTTACAAAGCGCCAGGTTCATTTTCTAAGAACAGATCAGTTACGGACGTTTTTCTCAGCATCATTTGAAGAATAATTGTGGTTTCACAAGTAATTTTTCACAGTAGCATGTGAAGAAAAAGCTAAATTACTCTACTCTGGTCAGGACGCAGGGGCATGTAGAAACATTTACCAAAAGTAGGTGCGTTTAGGCTTAAGAACCTAATGACATTTTTTCCTTTCTTTTTTTTCTTTTTCTTTTTTTTTTTTTTTTTTCTCTGCTGCAATTGTGAAATAAGGTGCCCAGTCCTGTTTTAAACATCAGATCACTGTCTGGCTCTGTCTCATGGTTCTTAAGTATTAAAAATGTTTTTTGAGGCTTGCCAAGAGTGCTATATGAGTGAGTAATGCCATTTGACTTACTGAAAGGGTTCTAATGCAACATTAATTCAATGTAACAAATGTCTCGCAGAGCAGTAATACAGCTTCCTTTAAAAGCTGACGAGATACCATATTATAATGTCACAACCATAAAGATTTGCAATGCATTAGTTTTAGGCCTGGCTATTGAAATTTGGGCAGTATAGCGATTGACCTGCATAATTATTTGCTTTAAGAATGGATCAGAGTATATATTATTTCCTGCATTAGACTGTACTTTTAAAGTAAGTGTCGTTGGAGACAAATGCCTCCGTTTGCAGTAGCAACGTATGTTAACACATCTTCCAGAAACCTCCCGTTCTTTCTGATACAGAAAATAAAATACTGATAAATTATGTAGACATCCACAGGTTTTCATCATCCTTGAAAAACCAAACCTAGGGTTATACAACTAAATTCTTCACACACAAACTGATGTACAAAGGCATGGTACAGAGTAATATGGGGTACGTCTCATTTCATCTAACTTTAGCTCCCAAAAGATTAGTCTCCAGGTGCATGTGTTTCTAGTGGATTATACACCCCATCTTTAAGTTGGAGGTCTCAGACAGTTGAAAAGGTTCTCTTTTTAAGTCGTTTTCTTCTCTCCATCTAAACATGTAACATCAAATGAGACAAATCTTCATTTTTTTATGTCTAGAAATATTGCAAGACACAGAAAAGTTAATGAGTTAAAAAAAAAGTTTTACTGGGAGTAAACTCCTCAAAGATACAGACGAAGAATTTCAGAATAGCACATAGGCATCTCAAGTACGTTTTAGGTAGCGGTAGGTGCCCATGTTTGGAAGAACAAGCCATGTGCACCTCTTGGGTAAATCTGTGTCATCAAAGGATGGACAGACGGGAAGTGAACTCAGGCACTGGCTAGTCTTGGCAGCTCCCTCCTGCTTTTTCAGGGACTCTTTCCTCTAGCATTTGTTAGCCTTCCTCTTCTTATATCATCACGGTGGTGAGCTCTTAGATTTTACATTCATTCAAGTGTACAAGGGGGTCAACCTTTCCCAAATAATTCCAGCCTGGGAAGTAGAAAAACCAGGTCCTAGGGAATCTCAGTGATTTGTACCATGTCTTCAGAAAATGTCCCCATGCGGTGCTCCAGAGCAAGGCCGGGGAAGTGGAAGAGCCTCCAGTCTTCTGTTGAAGCTTGTCCATGTCTCCACTAGGACAGCAGGAGTCCTGAGAACCAGGGGAGATTCGGAGAGAAGGGACATGGTGCTTGTGTGGTGTCCAGGAGGCCGGGCAGGGGTTGAGAAGATGAGGATTTGGGCCTGTGCTTGGAGAGTGGTTCCCCTTTTCCATCCCCTGCCCAACGTAGAAAGTGCATGCAATCCAACCCACTGTCACACCTGAGGGACCATCCAGAAAAGAGGATTTCAGGATTTCTCAAGCCAAAGGAAGAGCAGAAATTAGAACCTGGGATTTGGAGAGAATGTTGTTCTAAGGGCAACGGGAATGATGGGCTTCCAGGGGGGCTTGTGAAAGCACTTCACGTTTGGGAGCCCTTTATGGGATGTGACATGAAATCACTTTCTAAGCTGAAACCTCATACTTCCAGTGCTGATGAAGATGCCATTGCAAGTCACTTGTTTCCCATATTAAGTGGATCAATTATTTTGGCTCTCTGACCTTCCA